>NC_091667.1:10960909-11263939 GCF_042453785.1 Malus domestica | reverse complement strand
TTTATAGACTAGTGGCAAACGTGCTACTTTTCTATAAGTAGACAACCCTGCATAGCTTACGTAACCGTAAGTGTTGGTGTAGAACTTTTTGCAAAGTTGTTAACTTAGGGTTGGTAGCCGAATGTCTTACTTACAGAAGCAGACAAGTCCACATAACCACTAGGTTGTTTAACCTTGGCCTTTTCCAATTCCATAGGTTGCATAACAAGTATCAGAACACTTTAGGACTTGGCGTAGGTTGTTCCGCGCTTGGAAATGGTGAAGCTTATCAACTACATAGCATGTCAACAGTGTATAAAGCTTTATATATGCACGTTAGCTTGTTTAACCTTTCACAAGAATGTGCAGTTGTATAAGTCTAGTGTGGCTTTACTGCTCGAAGGCAAGCCGTAGGCAGTCTTTTGGAAATCGTAGGCTACCTTAGTGCACTTGGTACCAGCTTTAGGTTTCCAGGGCAGCCGTCCATAAGGCGTACTGCATAATGTGCCCCCTCCGTTTCTTGGGCTCGATTCCCCGTGGATTAGGCCAAGAGACCCAAAATTCTTCAGTTAGCTAAGCCTTGAAAAATACCATTATGGCTACTTCTAGGAATCTTGGCGCAAGCCATCGTGCATCTAGCTATCCACGTCTGGATATTCAGAGTGTAGAGCTTATCCTTCCGTCTTGGAGAGCTAACCCATGTGGGTGTCGAGGAATTTGTTTACCCTCTTGCACTGGAGAGCATGGTTGGTCTCTCAAATGGCGCAATTCCTGCGATGAGTCCCTAGGAAAGACGCGGTTTTCTTTTGAAGTGCAGGGATGATCAATTGTTGTAGGCATGTAGTCGAGCCAAGTTGCAAACTACTTCTGAATTCCTCATTGAAAAACAAGTGAAACGAACGAATAGCTTAGCTGTATAAGACTGCAGAATAACTAGATAGTCTTCGGCTTGCGAGGTGGTGCCCATCAAGCTGCTTGAGTCTTCGGGCTTTGATGTAGTGAGAGGTCACGCATGGTACTTCATCAGATTGTAGACATTCCACTGCTTTTCAATCTCTTTGTCGTTCATGGTGGTTGGGGTGTAGCTACTTTTGCTGCCTACTCTGCTTTTCTTGTACGGACCTTCCCAGATGGGATCCATGTTTTTGGAGCTTTCTCTGCGGGCAGTGATGAAGGCTTTTAGAACTAGATATCAGGGCCAAAACTGCCGGATCTTGGCCCTTTTGTTGTGGCTCGAGATAAGCTGCTGTTGGTAAGCTGCGATGCGGGTAATTGTGGCCATCTCCTTACTGTTTTGCCATATCTAAGTTTGTGGCCATATCCTTACTGTTCTGCTCAATGCTTGGTAATAGAGTGCTGATACTTGGCTCGATGGCATTGGGATGAATGATTACTTTTAAGCCAAATGCCAAAGAGAAATAAGTCTCACCGGTTACTTGTCTTTTAGTAGTGTGATATGCCTATAGACATCTGGGGAGTTTGTTTAGCCATCTTCCCTTCTTGTCAGTGAGGAATTTGTTGAGGTAGTCGAGGATTGTCTTGTTGGATGATTTGAAGCTTAAAGTGATGGACTGCTCGGGTATCGAACTGTCTGGGGTGACAAGGACCATGCCTACTCCCGAACCTTTGTAGTTAGATGCGCTGTTGACATGCAAATGCCAGAAGTCTTCATCGGTGGAACATGTATGGCTAAGATGTGCTCGGCTGCCTTCGGGGCATCGTTGGGTCATGCTGTTGTGTTGTCTAGGCTAGGCATGAAGGCACGGTAGGGAGCTGTGGAGTTGGGGCCATGTTACATGTAGCAGGAGATGCTAAACTGTCGGTATTGGGCCATTCTAGAGTTGAATTATAGAGCAAGGCTCGGCTGGGGCCGTGTGAAGCATAGCAGGATGTGGTGTTCAACTGCCAGTACATGTTGCTCCTATGTAGAATCTTTTGGGACGACGAGGACAAAACTTGCTTATGAGTGTGTCCTTTTAGTGTTCGTCTACCCTTGGTGTGCCTTTTAGGCCGAGTTGTTACGTTCGTCAGAAAATTTTGCATCTGCCAGTATCTATGCCTTTATCTTCCCTCGTCTGGATTGGGCGGAATAGTGCGTCATGAGGATGACTGCATGCGTCTAAATGTAAGACTTGAGCTTCTAGATGGCAACAACTATCGCCAAAGTTAGCTTTTAAATTTATTATAGCATCGAGGAGAGCTTTTGAACTGTGGAATACAAGTAGTCGGGTCCCCAACTCTCTTCGTATGATGGCAGAGCTTGCTGCTTCAGATACCGTCAAACATGTGAATAAGTCATCTGCTGCTTTCGGTTTGGATAGTAGGGAGGTGATATCGGGTCCCAAAGTGCATGCTTTTCTGCCAGAGCGAAAGAGTCTTCCAGAGTTAGATCTTTTTTCATGATCAATTTTTTGAATAGCGGATGGTCTGCTGGAAATCCTTTTTGGAAGGTTGCTCTAGCTATTGAGTCGTTGCATCCAACTATCTTTACCTTCTTTGCTTTGAACCTCTTCACATAGTCACGAAGCAACTCTTTTTGGTTCTTCTTGACGTTGAACAAATGGTCGGACTTCTTTTTTATCGAGGGATATGATGAATATTCTTTGGTGAAAACGAAAGAAAGTTCGTCGAAACTCCAGATGGATTGTGGCAGCAGGGTGTAGAACCAATCTTACACCTCGCCTTGTAGAATGATGGTGAATATCTTGCACATGAGATCGTCATTGTT
Organism: Malus domestica; assembly: GCF_042453785.1. Taxonomy (NCBI): domain Eukaryota; kingdom Viridiplantae; phylum Streptophyta; class Magnoliopsida; order Rosales; family Rosaceae; genus Malus; species Malus domestica. Next base: position 11,261,232 of record NC_091667.1, on the reverse strand, counting down.
TCGATAGAGGATCATTACGCTTTGGTAGTGCTTTAAGGGTGTGTTTGTTTGAGCTCGCTAGCTTGGACTAGACTATGTAATAGTCTAGTCCCGTGTTTGTTAACAGTCTAGGACTAAGTTTAATGAGATTAAAAGGGACTCATGGGGAATAACTCCCTCGCTAGCAGACCCGTCAAGAACCATGGGATTAGTGGGGACTAACTCCCTCGCGTCTTCTTCTGCTTTTATGTTTTCACAAACGCCAATAGCCACCATCATTCCCCCTCTCCAATTCCCCATTCCCCTTTTCTTCTCTCCTCGCTTTCTTCTCTTTCTGCTTCACCAAGATTCGAGCTCGACTCGAACTTGGTCGCGACGGCAACAGTTGCTCCATCATATTGGTACTATAGTTCTGTTATTGTTGCAGTGACTCAGTAGTAGTCGGCTTCTCCTGCGCATAAGATATTCTAAGCACGCTTGGGAACTACTGGTCAAAGAGCCTCCTGAGCCGCGATTTGAAGATGGGTTGGGCCGAGTTGACCCGGCTTGGCTCGATCAAATTCTCGAAATTGATTTTTATTGGTTGGATCTCATCTGAAATGGCATGGGTTTTACAAACTACAAATTACTTCAGAAAAAATGGAGGTGAAATTCGAATTAGTTTGGTATGTACAGAGGCTGTGGGTGATGTTTTTTTGTAGAGATGGATGGGGTAAGGGTAATACGGCAAAGTTTTGTAGGATACTAGTAAATTACAAAGTCTAGTTCCATTGCAAAATGGAAAAAATAAAATATTGGGACTAAAATATTTTAGTACGAGATTTAGTCCAGCACTGTATTAAACACTTCATTATTTTTATCCTGCTTAGTCTAAGCCAATCTAATCCAACTTAGTACCTGCAGCTAGTCCAGTCCAAAACAATCCGGTGCAACTAACGCATCCTAAGTGTCTCTTCGGATCTTCAGCCCCTTTGAAAGATGTGAAATGTGGCATGCTGAACTCGAGTGGAGGCTCTGCCTGCTCGATCTCGTCCGTGAAAAGTTATCTGCTTATGTTGGTCATGTTCCGTCGTAGTGCCTCGTCGGTGACCTCATTGCGTTGGAAATCACACAATCGCTTAGTCAAGAATCTCTCTACTTCTTCCTGAATTTATCTTTGTTGGGGTAGTGGAGCTCTCGGCTGCCTCCAGTCGTGACTTGCTGGTCTAGGCTGCTATCCATGTGTTTAGCTTGTGTATGCTCGGATACAGTGCGTGTGGTGCGTTCCTAGCAGGCAAGCGAGTTCTTCGCAGGTTGCTGGTTGAACTTAAGCCGGATTGAGTGACTAATTCTCTCGATCCGTAGTGCTACCTATTCCGATGTGAGGTGGATGATGCTTCTTGCGCGCTTAGCCGCGAATGAATATTTCGCCTGGAAGGTTGCTCATGTTGACTATCGGAGTGTGACCCTAACATTGAATGTATGCTCGTTCGTTGGCCTAGTTGAGAGCGCACGCTCCTCCATGCATTAAGACAGGAGTGGGCCCAATCAGGAGTATACACTGCCCGAACGCTCAGTTTGTGGTTAGTCGAGTGGCTGCTTGCCGAGACGCTGCTGGAAAGGTTCTTTGTCTGCCCTTGTCCTACTTCAGGACACCTCATCTGGGGCACGTTACATCTCGGTGCACTGCAAGAGCTAGTTCACCAAGGTCGTTTGTTTTGCGAGGGCGCTCGTCAACTCTATGACTTGTCGAGACAAGTGTTGTTCTCCATTTGGGTTGGGGAGTGGAAATATGGTAGTGGAAATATGGTAGAGTTCGGGAGCGAGATTTGAGTTGGGAAATGTCAAATTCGCAGAAAAACATGGTGAAAATGCTCCCGGTTAGATCGTCGGTCTGGAAATTTAGAGCCATGATAGTTGAACTAACCCTGGATTGATTTGGGCTACTTGGAAGGCCACTGGAGCAGACTGGGCCGCGGAAGCAGGTTGGGCCACAAGAGTGGACTGCTAGGCGGGAGCATGTTGGGCCACAAGAGTGGGCTGCTCGGCTGGAGCAAGCTGGCCCATGTGAGTAGGCTGTTAATCTGGAGTAGGTTGTGCCACGGGAGCAGGTTGTGCCATGAGAGTGGACTGCTCGGCGGGATCAGGCTGGGCCACGAGAGTGGGCTGCTCGGTATGTGGTGCACGTGGGTGCGAGGCCGGGGCTCGGCTTGGCAACGCGTTGGGCTCGTGTTGGGCTTGGAGTGACATGGCTTGGGCCGTGGCTTTGGTGTCGTGGGCCTTGGATGACACGACTTGGGCTTGCTTAGATGGCACGGCTCGGGCCATGGTGGTGGTGCCATGGACCTCGCCACGGGTGGTCACCATGGTGGTTGCCATGGTGGAGCCTCGTAGTGGTGGTGTCGCTCCACTTATTTTCACATTTAGCCTCGTGGATTGCCGCGGTCCCATTTGAAAATTTCACTTGTGGAGTTTTCTAAATTTCTAACCATTGTATTTCTCTTTTACGTTTTATCAAAGAATCTTTGCAAATAAAAAATTCTAATAATAAGAACGTACGAAAAATATACAAATGGACAAGAAAAAATAGAGAAAAACCTTTTATGCGAAAGTCTTCTACGAGTGTGTATACTTCAACTCTCAATGAAAGCACCAATTTGTGGATGCAAATTTCTTCCTCCTTGATCTTCGACAAAATTGCACCTACAAAACAATTAACACCCTTGGTTAAGGCCAAAAGCCTCACACACCCACGATAAATTGGGGGGGGGCTTTGGCAGAAGAACCTCCGATGTCAAAGTTAGAATTTAGAGAGGAAAGTGTTTAGAGAGTTTCTGGAGTTTTGCAAGACTGTGGACCTTAGGTTTTTAGAGAAAATGGGGTTCAATATATAGAGCATGGCCGACCCTCTTGGGAAATAGAGTGGCCGGCCTTTTGGGTAATTTTTTTGTGTAATGGGTGATTTATTTGGCAATTAATGGATTAATTATTGGCCAATTAACTCAATTTATATTAAATGTTTTGAAGGTTATGGAATAATTACCTTGTAGGGGATATAAGATGAGGATGGATGAAATAATTTTGAATTTGTTACATTTTTTGGGCACTTTTGACTTGATTGAGGGATGATTGTCTACTGCTCGCTCGTAGGAAATCCGATGTGCCTAAAGGGTAATTTTGTCATTTTCACCAAAAAATTCACGTGTTGCCTTATGATTATTTTTTGCTCCACAGTGTTGAAGTTTGAATTTCACAGCAAAAGGCATAACCTTGTCTTTAGGTTTTAGAACACAAGCCGAGAGTGTTCCTTCGCTAAGGTCCCTTATTCAGGAGTTGGGAGCGCATTCCATTATATTGCCATACTCAAAATTATTCGCCTAGCCAAGCTTAGTAGCAAATTGGTATGCCCGCATCAGCAATTAATTACTGAAGTACATAGTTAGCTCATTTAGTTAATCAATCTGCGCGGCACGTAAACTTTGTAATTTTCAGACTCAAAATAGTGCAATCGATCAACACCGACCGTTAAGCTTGCTTCCTCCTAATGCATTATTAGCTTGGAGAATCGGAGGTTTATCCTAGTACTGGTATTAACTTTTTCATGGAAAGAAAAGGTTCAAAATAATAACATGGTTCTGCAACCATATCCGATTTAATATCAATGGTTAGGATTGGATGATCAAAGCAAAACACCAAATGCAATAGCACCGGAGAGTATTCGGGAGTGTGGCCAGAATAATCTTTACCGGCATTTATAGAAAAGTTTTGACAGATTTATTGAATCTTGATAGGTTGAGTGATACGATTTTTTTGTTTTTTGTTTAGATTGATTAAAATTGGAAAAGGAATAAGTGCCGTTGGCCTGTCTTCCAAGTCCCAAGCAACAACTTTGTTTACAAGTATTTTCTTTTTAATCAATCGAAAAGATTCGATCTGATTGATAAAGAAAAGAAAGATACTGAACCTATTGTGGAAGGACAATTGATAATAAAATTTTAGCTGCCATTAACTAAGGCTGGTGACTGCCTTGAACGCGTGTTAGACATTTTCTGTAGACCTCTATTTAAATTTATGTAATATTAAAAAAACAATTATTTTTATTTTATCTTCCAATAGTTTCCAATGTAATAATATAAATTTAGTAAATGTGCAATTTTAAAATAAAAATAAAAAACATTTATAAGCATTTTTTTTCAACTTCGGAATTGTTTCAGCTACTATAATAATTATAGTGCCCATTATACCTAACGAAATAATTAGCTAGTATTAGTGTTTTGGTAGTTCATTTCCCCAATTTATATAGTTTTTGTTCTTTAGCTTGGAAAAAAACACAAATGATGATGAATATTATTCCATTTTAGAACCCAATAGATCAAAAGTCACCCAATTGTTATTAGAAAATTATAACGCTTTCTTATTTTTCTTATTTACATTATATATATATTTTCAATTATTTGCTTTAGGGTAATATTAGAGAGGCCATCTATTTAAACCATAATTTATAAATCATATAACGTGATGCATCCTGATTGCTATTTGGACTACCAATAGCACTACCAATATATATAAGAGATGTTATTTGGACTATTACATGGATGCATCCTAATTGCTACCACCAAGACACCAACCAACATTGAGATACAATAATTCAGGCCAAGGAAATGACATGTGCTGTGCCGTTGCCCGGAGCCTGCTCTCCACCCCCTTCTCTCCCCTCCTATTTGAATGGTTGCGGTTAAGTCGGGTCAATGTTTTGTGTTAGTTTTTTAACAGCCACAAGAAAACAAAAAGCAATCTGTAAGAGGAGAAGATAAAAAAAATATGAGAAGATGATGAGAGAGAATCATACTCCACCATTGCCCACTTCCCATGCTGCAATTTAGCCATTTGAAATCACTATTTTCGAAATATATAAAAAATAAATGGTACGAGTCACTGACAAATAGATGAATCAATTAATTAGACCCACGAAATTAGTAACTTAATTATTAAGTAAACAAGTATTGTGACATTTAATGCATGTGGGAAACCTTAATCAATAATGAAGTTTCATGGAAATGATAACAGTACTGTTAAGAAAACTACAAATCTAAGCAGACCTCACTGCCCACATTTAAATACACAACACACAAGACAAGGCCTAAACCACAACAACACTACTCCATTCTTCAACCTCCAAAAGCCTAATCAAAACCAGTTCGAAAACCCTATAACAAGTAAAAAATGTATCAAGATATTTGCTTGGAGTTTGATTTCGCTCTTTTGGAGTCGATTCGGCAACACCTTCTCGACGATGATTTTGATACTACTTTTCAAGAATCATCACCAACAGCTTCAGACAGTCCTCCCCCAATGTACTGCCGGAGTTTAAGCTTCAGCACCCTTTTTTCGACGGAAAGTTGGAGGGACATGCCGTTTAAAGTGGAACTGGAACACACTAACGAAGTTGTTGGTGCTCTATCTAATGGCACGGACGGGTGGAGTTCGTCATCAGATCACCATCACGTTGATGTTATTGATACCACACCTGTGAAACCGGAGCCTCAGGAGGTTGTCAGGGAAGAGATAATGGCGGCGCGTGAGACTCACACACCACCGTCGCGGCAGCACTTTCGGGGAGTGAGGCGGAGGCCGTGGGGGAAGTACGCGGCAGAGATTAGAGATCCCAAGAAGAACGGGGCCAGAGTGTGGCTTGGGACTTATGAGACGGCTGAGGGTGCGGCATTGGCTTATGACCAAGCCGCTTTTAAGATGCGCGGCTCTAAAGCCAAGCTCAACTTCCCTCACCTTATTGGTTCGGAGGGATACGAACCGGTTCGAGTAACAGAAAAACGGCGTGCCCCGGAGTTCTCCACTTCTTCCTCGTCAGAAAGTGGGTCGCCGAAGCCGAAAAGGAGGAATACTGGACTTTGCTCGGTGGTTGAAGCCGAGTCGGGTAGCACAAGCCAGGTATAGATGGTTGAGATGAGCCAGCTAGCTGCTGTTGATCAGTGGCTAAGTGATCTTAACACAATTGTGTCGTCAATGCCAAATGAATTATTGATAAGTGGTTTATGATTAATATTTAATGCTGGTTAATTGTTGCATTATCAATATATATAAAGTGAGCACTCTAAAATGGTGAAACATTCAAAATACCATAAATTGTCCTTTAAGAATTTCATAAATTACAATTGAACCAAAAGAAGCTAAAGTATTTAACCATATTTTTATTTTGAATGAATTTAATATTTAAAATTATAGAAAAACAAAAAACAAAAACTCCCACGTGTGTGGTTTCACGTTTTTAATTCATTTCTTCTTTTTTTTTTTTTTAAATTAACTATTTAAATAAATGATATATAAAAATGTCAATTGCCACACGCGTATGCGTATGGCAAGAAGCTAGTTTAGACTAATTGGAGATTCCCCATGTGTAAAGTGTTGGAATTTTTTTTTCTTCCATTCTTTCGTTTTGTACATGATCGTTAATGGAGGCTAAATTTTTGTTGTTTATTATGTACCTTCCTTTTCCTTTTGGTAGGATATTTTTCATTTTTTGTTTCTTTTTACATGACAGAAGAAATAAATAATAAATAAAGTATGTAATTGATAGAACAAGAGTGGTAGAGATCAATATACGAGTTTTTGGTTTGATACTTGTAGACATCGAAATTTCGGTAAAATAAATGTTGACCAATAGTTACAATTTCAACGCTCACGTGTCACATAAATTTTACACATAGCGTGTGACTAAACGAAAAATCAAAATAAATCAGAAAAGTCATCAAACAGGACACATGTCAACACCTGGCAGAAACGATTTATTTCATCTGAATATTATATTCAAAATTAGGCCTTAGAAAATTCTATAAATAGAAGCCATTTCATTCATTTTAAAAGGGGAATTGAAGAAGGAATTGAGATATACATTTCTATACTCCCAAATTGTAAGAGAATTCCCTAAATCCTTGAAGCTTTGAAGTTCTAAAGCTTTCAAGCATCCAACCTCCTAAATTCCCAAGAAATCCCAAAGGATCAAGAAAGCTTTCTTCGTTCTTTGTCAACTCAACGTTCAAGATCAAGCCCAAAAGCCCTTGAAGATCCATCCATCAACTGTTCATCAAGATCAAGCCCCAAAGGCCCCTTGAAGATCCGTTCATCAACAGTTCTTCAAGATCGAGCCCAAAAGCCTTTGAAGATCCGTTCATCCATCAACCCCTTAGATCAAGCCTCGACGGCCCTTTGGATCAACGACGTCAATAAATCCGCACAACTGTTTATCCCGAGATCAAGCCCCGACGACCCTTTGGATCAACAACATCAAATCTACCTATTACAAAGATAGAATCATAGGCTAAATTTGTAGAAGAGATTGTAACCCCTAAATCATCAATACAAATATTATTTTGTACACGTGTTCTTGTCTCGTTCATCGCAGGAATTTCTGTGTTTACAAATTTGGCACGCCCGGTGGGACCATCTCTACCTCTCATCTCTATCTTTGAATCCGCAAAAAGCACAAATGGCATCAAAGAAGGCTCAATTTGTTCTCGCAGTCAATACAAGAACAAGAGCGTCATCACTGCAGGCGGTGTCACTTCGGGCGTCATAACTCGAAGCAAGGCAAGAGCTCTTTCTGCCGCCTCTTCCACCCTTGCATCAACTTCGCCAAAGGAACAAGAGCACCTGAGGCACGAACCTGTGATCACCCTGGCCTCACTAAGGGCGCCAAGGAAGGAAAGCCCAAGGAAGTACTCTGGTTTCATGTTTTCCGATGCCGACCCAAGCGGCAACTCAGCCATGCAAGTCATGACTACTGGAGCGACGTCAATCGATGAGCAGCTGGCTCATATGAATGAAGCGATCGCAAGGCTAACACAGATTGTGGAAGAAAAAGATCAACAAATCGCGCACTCGTCAACCAACTAGATGTAAAGCCCGACGTGAAAATCGAGCAAGGGGATGATTCAGTAAAGAAAGAAAACGACGAGGATGAAGAGGCTCATGCGGAGAAAATCGAAGAGAAACTAAAGCTAGACCAATCAACGGCATTCATGGGATCTATCTCTATCCAGCAGCTGCAGGAGATGATCACCAGCACTATCAAGGCACAGTACGAAGGAAGTTCACATGACTCCGTACTATACTCAAAACCCTACTCCAAGAAAATTGACGCTTTGAAGATGCCGAGGGGTTATCAGCCACCAAAGTTCATTCAGTTCGATGGAAAAGGAAACCTGAAGCAACACGTCGCCCATTTCATTGAGACTTGCAACAACGCAGAGACATAAGGAGATTACCTCGCTAAGCAGTTTGTACGCTCGCTGAAAGGAAATGCCTTTGAGTGGTACACAAACCTAGAGCCTGAGTCCATCAACAGTTGGGAGCAATTGGAAAAGGAATTCCTCAACCGCTTCTACAGCACCCACCGAACTGTGAGCATGCTAGAGCTGACGAGCACGAAGCAATGGAGGGATGAGCCAGTCGTGGACTACATCAACCGATGGCGCAATCTAAGCCTCGACTGCAAGGACAGGCTCTCGGAGATCTCTTTAATCGAGATGTGTGTTCAAGGCATGCAGTGGGGATTACACTACATCCTTCAAGGCATCAAACCACGGACCTTTGAGGAGTTAGCCACCCGCGCCCATAACATGGAATTGAGCATCGCCCATCATGGGAAGAAAGAATCGATCACCGACTACAAGAACGACAAAGTTCTTGGACAAAGGTGGAGAAGGCTGCGTGGAAACCTACTAAGGAAGCAATGATGGTCAACACAGTTCCCGTCAAAATCTCTACACGAAGCAAGGCGATTCAAGCCGAAGTTTTTCGTGATCAAGAGGTGCGTAGACGCACTTTGAAGGAGCTCGAGGAGAAAACTTATCCATTCCCCGACTCTGATGTGGTTGCCATGTTGAAATACTTGCTTGACAAGAAGGTGATCGACCTACCTGAGTGCGGACGGCCGGAAGAGATGAATCGTACTGATAGTCCAAGGTATTGTAAATTCCACCGTTTCATCAGTCATCCAAAGGAAAAGTGCTTCGTACTGAAAGATCTCATCCTGAAGCTAGCATAACAAGGGAAAATCGAGCTTGACCTTGAAGACACGGTTGCGGCACACATTACTACTATCGTGTTTGGATCACTTGATCCTGTGCATCTCCGAAGCATGCATGACCATTCCCGTCAATGTTCAAGTCACACGGCTCCTCCTACACAACCATCACCGGGGGCAAGCAACCAAGATGCATCTACCGGTGATAAGGAAGGGTGGACATCGACGACTTACAAAAAAACAAGGAAGCCAAGACCACAAGCCACAAGACCACAAGCCATAAGACCAAAAGATGAGCCTAAACCCACCCCTCGAACTTCAGTTTTCGACAGGCTGAATCATTCAAAACCTAGAATTTCGACACTTGATCACATCAGTGGTCGAGACCGAACTTCCATCTTCAAAAAGCTTAAGACGCCAACACCGCAAAGATTTGTCTTTGAAAGGTTATCAAAACCCAAGAAACAAAGCGGCACAGCTAGATCACCTTCACAACGGTCGGCTTTGGACAGACTTGAAGAAACTAAGAAGCCTTCTAGAAAGAGGAAGACAACGCCAAAGGAAGAAAAGCTCGACAGTCTAGCAGGAAAAGATGATGTTCAAAGCTTGATTCCTTCAAGGATGAAACACCAAGCAACTTTGGAGGTCGACACAAAAGGAACACTGAAGGTAAGAAGGCACACCATCATCTACACCGGCCAATCTTCACGCCAACAAACCCAAAAGGACCGCACTGAAGAGGAGGCCCAATAAGACAAATAAGACGAAATCCCGGAAGAAGACGTCACTTCCGGCTCTGTCAACTTAACATCTTCATCTTAATCGCTGGGGGCATGCTCCAAAACCATGCCAATCAAGCCGAGTGAAGTTGAAGGATGGATGATGCGATGAAAGTTAAGCACTCAAATTAAACCCTCTTTTGACAATTGTAGTATATGTATAAGTAGGGATCGTTCTGGACCAGGGATTAGGAGGGATTGCTAATCTAAACTGACTTACAAAAAGAAACTTAAAAACACTTAACTAGACTCTATAGACTCAAAACACTTAAAAACACAAACAAAACAGAAATTTAACACTTTGAAACAAGAAAGTAAAAAGGGGATTTTGGTTTGGATGAATTTGAAATAAACAAGCAAGTTATAAAACTAGGCAGATTATAAAATGAATTTGAGAAATAAAATGATGGATGGATTAGTTAGAGGTCCGTTCTTCACACATGACACACTTGTACATGAATCGATTTCCAATTGCTTTTCAATAAACTATTATGCTCAACACCCCAGATTAACCGTGATACACAAATTAACCCTCAGATTTTCCTTTACTCATTGAATTGGATGAATGCATGCGACAACCCAAATCATTCTCTAAAAGTCCCCTATATGAATGCATAATAGAGATACAATCAGAGATCATTACGTTCAATGAAAATCATAAGTGTTGACAAGACAATTATAACTATGAATGCATGATACAATTGCCAAGAATTCAATTAACGCGATTGTGATAAACAACCTTCACTACCCATGAATATAAACTTGTAACGATTAGGTGAAACTCATTTATATTCTAGCATCTAATTCATGCATGAAAATTAAGTATGCATCCTTAATAAACATACAAGAATCAGTTATGAATAAAATAGATAATTGAATTGCAATCACAACTTATCAAATCACAATTGGAAGAAATCAATTCATATCTCAAGCATGTTCATGGCTTCAAACTTCCCTCTAACTAAATGGGGGTTTAGCCACTCATAATTGCAACAAAATCATAAAATAAATTTAACATTGGAAACAAAAGAAAGAAAACACCTAAACACTCCAACGATCCAAGTTGATAGCACGGACGTCCAAACACTTTCCTTTCCTTTCTTTGCTACGGCACAAGGTGTTGGTGAGTGTTTGAAGGTTTGTTTGTATGGAGGAATGGATGTAAATATGAATGGATGTGTTTGGATGAAGGTTGTATTGAAATGGGAGTGAATGATCTAAAAAATATATGACTCAATTTATGTTACACACACTTCCTTTTATAGAGGAAGTGCAAGGCAATGGAGGGGGACATGGAGTAGTGTTGAAATGATTCAAAGGTGAAAGTGAAGTAATGATGCAAAACATGGGTAAAATGGAGTGGTTTTGAAATGATTCAAAGGTGAAAGTGAAGTAATGATACAAACCATGGGTAAAATGGAGTGGTGTTGAAATGATTCAAAGGTGAAAGTGAAGTAATGATGCAAAGCAGGGGTAAAATGGAGTGGTGTTGAAATGATTCAAAGGTGAAAGTGAAGTAATGATGCAAAGCATGAGGGGTAAAATGGAGTATTGTTGCAACAATGAATGCAAGTAGGGAACATGAATGATTGTGCACATGGTAGAGAAAGGAAAGAGAGGTGGAATGGTGTAGAAATGAGTCAAGGGTTAAGGTGGAGTGATGATTGATGCAAGAAATTTGGAATGATGGAGGGAACAAGGGTGGTGCTAGGCAATGAGTGAATGAAATAGACAAGGAATGTTGTTGGAACTTAGGGACATTGAGGATTAGGAAAGATTAAATCAAAATAAGGTAATCTTGACTCATGTTTCTTCTTTGGTTGTTGAGCTCTTTGTCATTAATTATTCTTTCTTTCTAACACATTCCAAGCCTCTTTAGTCTTCAATTTTGTCCATCCACCTTGCTCCATGCATGTGCTATCCATTCCAAGCCCAAAACTGCTCCAAAATGCACCAAAATGCACCTTATTGCTTTATAAGGCCTATGGACCTACAAACACACGAAAATAGCTTAAAATACATAATTAACTAAGAAATAACAACATAAGTGCATGAGAACAAGCTAACTCAGTCGCATAAATATGCTCCTATCAAATTCCCCCACACTTAGCTTTTGCTAGTCCTCGAGCAAAACAACAAACAAACGAAACAAACAAAATATAATCTAAACCTTCCAACATTTGCCTCAGGGATTTTTAATGAAACATGACATGCCAAAGATCACCACTCACATAGATTTAAGCGATCATTACCCTCGAGCATATTTGATCATAGTCACCATTCACTAGCTCACATTTAATCAATTAAAACAACATTTTGAATGTAGTAACATGCCTTAGAGAATTCCCTCAATTCCTTACTAGATACACTCTTATTTTCACACAAGAATTTCTGACTACACTCCCTATACTAGGTATATGTGAGAAGATTGATGTAAACAAGAAAACTATCACTCACATATGTTTTTCGACAAAGAAACAATTTCTGGAAGTATTAATGCATGTATATATATGATCTCATGAACGGATTGTCACTACTTAGAAGCGAGAACCAGTGATATCATATGCTCATACCAATTTCAAAATCCACATATTGAAAAACACAACACTCAAGGTGGAAGTCAAGGGTTGTAATGGGGTTAAGGGCGTTGGCTAACAAAGAAAGGTAAGGGTAAATAAAAGTTCTTAAAAGAATAGTGAGCAAAGTAATGATGTAGGTACTTAGAATTCTCTTTAGAATGCAGAAATCTACTTTTAAACACAAGGGAAAATTCATGCAACTCATGCTTTTCTTTTTCTTTTCTTTTTCTTTTTTTTTCACGAATTTTTCTCTCTGCCGTGCCCAATTTCGTTGGCACACAAAAAAAAAACACAACTTTGAAATCTAAATTCCCCCACACTTGTTTTATGCAATAATGTTGATCAAAATGAATTCTTTCTAAGTTATGCTCCACTATACTTCAAGAACAAGGGTATGGATAGTCCTATTCTAGGTTAGGTGGAGATGATGTGGTTTAACAAAGAAAATAGGCTAAACAAGGCTCAACGGGGTTTTAACCTACAAAACAAATGACAAAGGTGGGTTCGGCTATTTTGGCTTTGGTTCACTAATCAACTTCATCTTGGATATGTGTTATGCAAATCAATGTCATGCTTTGAATGGAACGGGCATGAGTTCTAGTATTTGGATCTATAATGATGAATGCATTCTAGGTAGCAACCAAGCAAAGAATAATGAGATCATACAACGACTTTAGAAAACAAAAATGCACAAATTATTAACTCTCCAAATAAACGTTTAGGCTCAAGTCTCACAAGGTTGTAGCGTACATTTGAGTTCCTTCTTTCAAGCATGTTACAAAATTGATTTTTCCTTTATGATTGCATGTGAATTCGTAAATTATAACCACAACCAAGCATACACCAAAGAGTAAATCAAATTTTCATCCATGTTTATAACTCTCTTTAACAGTCATGTAATTAAAAACCAAATCCTCATCATTGTGTTGGAAGGTACTCTAAGACACCCAAAAACAACTCTTTTTTTGGGTTTTTCAAAACAATTTTTCAAATTTTTATGAGATTTTCGGATTTTTATGTCAAAACACACTGAAACACTCCAAAACAGCTTAAAAATACTTAAAACAGCAAGGAACAACACTAGAAGTAATGGGTGATAAATTTCTACGAATTTCATGCAAAACAATAGTTACCCCCCCACACTTAAATCAAACATTGTCCTCAATGTTTTAAGCATAAACTCACACAACAACAAGCAAACAAACAAACAAACAACGAATAAACATGACAAGTATAGCACAGTAAAAACCAGACAGAGTAGAGTTTAAGAACGCAAATCTGGTTTTGGAGATAGATGATCTTGTTGACTTTCCACAACGTTAATCTTGAACTGGTTTGGAATTCTGAGCGAGGAATATGAGAGTTCCCTGATTTGATTGTGCAGTCTGTATTCTTCTCTGCTTGATTCTTCTGCACGGCGGGCAGGCATGAGGTCGAGGTGTTGGTATGTTTCTTTCTTCAATCTTTCCAAGTGCCCACCTCTTGCTTTCTTTCTCCTTGTCTCTAGCTGAGGATGAATTGGTAAATTGTCTCCACATGCTTCGAGGTATCATTTTCACTTCCCTTATCTGTTCCCCAGGCAGATGTGGTAGACGAAGAGAAAGCATAAGATGATGAAGATGAGTACTCGAGAGCAAGGCTAGGTAAGCAATCAGGAAGGGTTTCCAGGCAGTCGGTTCCAGATCGGAAGATTGATACCAAGTGCTGGCTGATTGCTCTCTTTCTCCTTGTCTTAAAACAAAGACAAGGAGAAGGACATGGAGAAAGCATGATATGAGATACTCTTGCTTTCAACCTTCATGATATGAAATACTTTTGCTTTGGATGAGTTGTTTGCAAAGGTACCCCAAAGAATTAGGAACACTGAGTGACTCGAGAGGGTGTGTTGGAAAGGCATTTTCTGAGAAGAAGGGGGGTTATGTATGTCTGCCTTGCAATTGAGGGTGAAGGATGACATTTATAGGAATTAATAACCGGTACTATTCTTTCACTCTTGTCAGCAACCGTTGGATGGTTTAATAGTAAACTTCACGTGCTTTCTACTTCACAAGAGATCTTCGACAGATTGCCCGTAATTTTTGTAAAGCTGACTTTGCAAGTGACAGATGTTGACACGTTGGGAAAAACAGATGGTTGGAATCGGCACTTCGACAAACTGCCCGTGATTTCCGCAAAGCTTACTCTGCATGTGACAGATGTTGACACGTCTGCAAAAGAAGATGCCTCTCCGATATCTGGAATTGCCTCTTCGATCTCTGAAATCCCATCGAGTTGCATGTGACAAGTGCGGACAAATCTGGAAAAGAAGATTGGTCGTGGTTTCTGAGCAAGCTCATCTTTTGAGAAAGCTAGCACCTCTTTGATTTTTTTAGTTGGCCTCTTCGATTTCTGAGCTTGCCTCTTCGATCTCTGAAATCTCATCCAGTGCTGATTTTTATAGAGGTACGCAGGACGTTCAAAGCACACTTGAATTTCTGCCTGTAAAAACTCTCTTCTTGCACTTTTACGATCTTGACTTGTCCGACCTCTTCTTTCTTTAACACCTATGAAAATGTTTGGCCCCTCCGACCGTCGTTTTGACTTGAACCTTGGTGAAGAGGCAGCCCCGCCTTCTCCAGACAACATATGGCGCCCATCCTTCATATCCCCTACTGGTCCCCTTACCGTTGGGGATTCGGTGATAAAGAATGATATGACAGCTGCGGTGGTGGCCAAGAACCTTGTCACTCCCAAAAATAATAGACTACTTGCCAAACGGTCTGATGAGTTGGCTGTAAAGGATTCTCTGGCTCTCAGTGTGCAGTGTGTAGGTTCCGTGTCTAATATGGCCTAACGCCTATTTGCCCGAACCCGTCAAGTTGAATCATTGGCGGCTGAAGTGATGAGTCTCAAGCAGGAGATTAGAGGGCTTAAGCATGAGAATAAACAATTGCACAGGCTCGCACATAATTATGCTACAAACATGAAGAGGAAGATTGACCAGATGCAGGAATCTGATGGTCAGATTTTACTTGATCATCAGCGGTTTGTGGGTTTGTTCCAACAACATTTGCCTTCGTCTTCTAGGGCTGCACCGCGTACTAAAGCTCCAAATGATCAACCTCTGCTGCCTCCTTCTTCTGGGGCTCCGCCGACTACTGAAACTTCTCCTAAGCAGCCTTTGTGAAGGCTCCCTCTTGTAATTTCCTGCTTAATGTTCTTTTTTTTTTCCATGAAAATGAATGTAAGACTATCTTGCATATCTGTCAATGTTTCAAAAATAAACCCACACCCAAAAATAATTAAATAAAAAAAATGACAATCATGGCAAAATAGAAATGCAGAAAAGGGAAGGTTTCTAGAAACGCAAAACTGATTGTAGAGCGATTCATAGATCTTCCTTTTTTTGAATACATGGGTTGCCTCCCAAGAAGCGCTTTCTTTAACGTCTTGCAGCCGGACGATACCTCCTTTTAAGCTCCATTAGGGCTCACGGCATGGAGGGGTATTTCCTCCACGATATGCTCTTCAAACAGGTCGTAATAGGGCTTCAAACGATGCCCATTCACCTTAAATTCATGGCCGGTTTTCATGCTTTGGACTTGGACTGCACCATGGGAAAAAACATTAGAAATAACAAAGGGTCCAATCCACTTAGAGCGTAACTTACCGGGGAATAACCGAAGGCGAGAATCAAAGAGGAGCACTTTCTGCCCCTTGGAGAATGTCTTTGTACGAAGCATCTTGTCATGATACGCCTTGGTCTTATCCTTGTAAATCCGAGCATTCTCGTATGCCTCGTGCCTAATCTCCTCGAGTTCATTTAATTGGAGCTTTCTATGCACCCCAGCGGCATCTATATCCATGTTGAAGGTCTTCACAGCCCAATATGCTTTGTGCTCTAACTTGACGGGCAAATGACATGGCTTACCATAGATGAGCCGAAAAGGGGACATGCCAAGGAGAGTTTTGTAGGTCGTACGATAAGCCCACAATGCATCGTCTAAGCGCAAGCTCCAATCCTTCCTTGTTGGCCCCACAGTTTTCTCAAGGATTTGCTTGATCTCTCTGTTTGAAACCTCGGCTAGCCCATTGGTCTGAGGATGATAAGGTGTTGAAACCTTATGTGTAACGTTGTACTTTTTAAGCAAAGCCTCAATGGTTCGATTACAAAAGTGGGAGCCTCCATCACTAATGAGAACTCTAGGCATTCCAAACCTAACAAAAATGTTAGTTTTCACAAAATCTGCAACAACCTTAGAATCGTTAGTACGAGTGGCTTTTGCTTCCACCCATTTTGAAACGTAATCAACAGCTAGCAAGATATAAGTGAAACCATAAGATGGAGGGAAAGGACCCATGAAATCAATACCCCAAACATCAAAAATTTCAACAAAGGATAGGGGTTGTTGCGGCATTTGATCTTTGGTACCTATGTTTCCCATTCTTTGGCACCGATCACACGTTATACAATAAGTTCTAGCATCTTTAAACAACGTGGGCCAATAAAATCCACATTCAAGAACCTTTAATGTCGTTCTTTGAGTGCCAAAATGTCCACCACAAGCATAAGTATGACAAAATCTTAGGATCGAAAGAAATTCACAATCATGCACACATCTACGTAAAATCTGATCAGAGCAATACTTCCACAAATAGGGATCATCCCAAACATAGAAACGTGCATCTTTTCGAAGTTTATCACATTGGTGCTTGGTGAGAGTGCTAGGAACTTGTTTAGACACTAAGTAATTCACTAGATCGGCATACCATGGTTCACTTACCTCAATTGACAGCAGCTGCTCATCGGGGAAAGTTTCAGGGATAGGCACGTTATGCTCATGCTCCTCATGGACCATTCGGCTTAAGTGGTCAGCCACCACATTCTCGCTTCCTTTCTTGTCTCAGATTTCGATGTCAAACTCTTGAAGAAGAAGCATCCAACGAATGAGCCTCGGTTTTGCTTCCTTCTTCGTTAGTAAGTACTTTAAAGCTGCATGATCAGTATAAACAATCACTTTAGTTCCAATTAAGTAAGATCGAAATTTACCTAAAGCAAAGACAACAGCTAGAAGTTCTTTTTCCGTTGTGGAGTAGTTCAATTGGGCATCATTGAGAGTCCGAGAGGCATAGTATATAACATGTGGCTGCTTGTCTTTTCTTTGCCCCAAAACAGCGCCCAATGCATAGTCGGATGCATCGCACATAAGCTCGAAAGGAAGGCTCCAATCGGGAGGAACAATGATAGGGGCCGAAGTGAGCTTCCCTTTGAGCTGCTTGAATGCTGATTCACACTCCTTATCAAATTGGAAGGGCACATCTTTTTGAAGTAATCGGCAAAGGGGGTTGGATATTTTGGAAAAATCCTTGATGAAACGCCTGTAGAACCCTGCATGGCCAAGAAACAAACGAACCTCTCTAACCGAAGTATGAGAGGGTAAGTGACGTACAAGGTCTATTTTTGATTTATCTACTTCAATTCCTTTTTCTGAAACAATATGGCCTAAAACTATACCTTGTTTAACCATAAAGTGGCATTTTTCCCAATTTAACACAAGGTTAGTTTTAACACATCGTTTCAAGATCAAGGTCAGATTATCCAAACAATTATCAAAAGACTCCCCAAATACACTGAAATCATCCATAAATACCTCAATTATCTTCTCAACATAATCGAAGAATATACTTACCATACATCTTTGGAAAGTGGCAGGTGCGTTGCATAGGCCGAACGGCATGCGACGATAAGCAAAGGTACCGAATGGACATGTGAAGGTAGTATTTTCTTGGTCATCGGGAGCTATCACAATCTGATTATAACCCGAATAGCCATCAAGAAAACAATAAAATGAATGACTGGCTAACCTTTCCAGCATTTGATCAATAAAGGGCAGCGGGAAGTGATCTTTTCTTGTCGTAGCGTTAAGCTTCCGATAGTCAATACAAACTCTCCATCCGGTTTGGATTCTGGTGGGCACAAGCTCATTATCTTCATTTTTTACCACAGTGACTCCGGACTTCTTAGGAACAACTTGGACCGGCGAAACCCAATGGCTATCATAAATTGGGTAAATCACTCCACAATCTAGTAGCTTGATGATTTCCTTCTTCACAACGTCCATCATGAGTGGATTGAACCGGTGTTGTGCTTCTCTATATGGTTTGGCTCCTTCTTCCAAGAGTATTCGATGCATGCAAGTGGTAGGACTAATTCCCTTGATATCGGCCAATGTCCACCCAATGGCAGTTTTGTATTCCCGAAGCACCCTCACCAACTTGTCCTCCTCTTGTGCAGTGAGTGAAGAAGAGATGATAACGGGCAACGTCTCTTGTTCTCCCAAAAACACATATTTCAAATGGCTCGGCAATGGTTTAAGCTCTAGGGAAGGGGGCTGGATTACAGAAGGAAGCAACTTGTTAGTCGAATTGGGAATTGAAATTAGGTTAGGAGACTTACCAATATGCCTTGGATTTGACTCTAGGGCAGCAACCATCTCCACCAATTCTTCTTGAATAGGCATGGCAAGATGTGCCTTGTTGTTGTCGTGTGCATGCCTAAGTGCTAACCCTTCGTTTTTGAGTCCAATACTTTACGTGAGAGTCTTTTCAAGTGCATCCTCACTCAAATCATCAAGGAATTCCTGCGCCCAAGATTCAATCACATCAATAGAGAAACAAGAGTGACCATCATGAGGATATCTCATAGCATCAGAAATATTGAAATCAATAACTTCCCCATCAAATTCCATAGTCAATGTTCCCTTGAATACATATATCTTTGTACGAGCAGTCTTCATGAATGGTCGGCCAAGTAATATTGGTAATTAAGGGGAATAGTTCGAGTCTTCCATTTCAAGCACGTAGAAGTCCGCCGGAAAGACTAGGTGATTCACCTGCACTAAAACATCCTCCAAAACACCTTTTGGATACGCATTAGATCTATCGGCTAGTTGAATGATCACTCCATCATTTTTTAATTCTCCCAAGTTCATAGATGCATATATTGAATAAGGCATGACATTTATTGATGCACCTAGATCTAACATGGCAGATTCAAAGCGATATTTCCTATAACACAAGGAATTGTAAAACTGCCTGGATCTTTGCACTTAGGAGGTAATTTTCGTTGCAACACAGCTAAGACATTCTCACTTACCCTTACCACCTCTTTGTTCGAAGCCCTCTTCCTTGTAGTGCACAGCTCCTTCAGGAACTTAGCATACTTGGGGACTTGTTTAATTGCATCTAGAAGTGGAATGTTGACTTGCACCTTTCTGAAAGTGTCAAGGATGCCTTTGTCACTCTCGTCCTTCTTTGATTGCATAAACCTGCGAGGAAATGGTGCATTGGTTGGAATAGAATTAGAAGTCATGGAAATTGAACCCAACTTACCTTTTGTGGTCGAATTAAGGTGTGTAGGTTGCTACGGCAAAGATTGCTCAATCCTTGCCAAGGGCAGGCCTCGTTCATTTTCCTCAGGTTGCATATTTTCGTCCTCCTTTTGATTGGATTTAGATGGGCTGGGATCAGATCCAACTTCTTGTCCACTTCGCAAGGTGATGGCTTTGGCAGATTCGAAGCCTCCATTTGGATTCACATCCGTCGAACTAGGTAACTTACCTGGCTCTCTACTAAATTGCCCCATGAACTCAGCCATTTGTCCCATCTGTCTCTTCAATTCAGTCACCTCTCGAGCTTGATTTTGCACTTCCTTGGCGTAATTATGCATATCTTTGGCTTGATTTTCCTGACCCTTCGCCAACGTAGTTAGTAACTGAATAACTTGAGCATTATCAAAAGACGAACCTGAGTTATTTTGGGCAGGTTGTGTTTGGGGTTGTGCGGGTGCATACTGTCTTTGATAGAATCCCGGAGGTTGCTGTTTAAATGTACTTTGTTGTTGGGTTTGTTGGGGCTCCCTCCATTTGAAATTTGGATGATCTCTCCAACCTGGATTGTATGTATTCGAGAACGGATCATTCCTTAGTTGGTTTTGACTCCCATGGCGTTGGCAGATTCCCACCCTCCGTTCTCGATCAATTGAGGGCACATATCCGTGAGATGTCCATTCATTGAGCACACACCACAAGCAGCTACACTTTGTTCTTTTGGTTTTTCAACCACCTGTGAAAGAAGAGTAGTAAGATTAGCCATTTGATTTTAAAGTTCGGAAATAACACTTACCTCATTAACTTGTTGCTGCCGTGGGTTGTCTCTTTGACCAACGCCTTCATATTGTTGAGCATTCAATGCTCGGTTAGCAATTAAGGTCTTGGCAGCCATGGGTGTTTTGTCCACCAAAGCTCCTCCCGCTGAGGCATCTAGCATTTGGCGTTCAATTGGTAGAAGCCCTTCGTAGAAATATTGAAGAAGAAGCTCCTCATTCATCTGGTGCTGTGGACATGAAGCAACAAGGGTTTTAAAACGCTCATAGTAAGTGGGAAATGATTCACCTTGGTTTTGCTGAATGCCACTAATCCTTTTGCATAGTAGAATGACTCGAGAAGTTGGGAAAAACTTCTCCAAAAATGCCCGTTTCATACTCTCCCATGATGTGACAGTTCCGGGGGCTAGCTCATACAACCAATCTTTAGCCTTTTCCAAGAAAGAAAAGGGAAAAGCCTTCATTTTCAGAATGCTCCCATCAACATTCACAGGGGTCATGCTCGAACAAACAACCTCGAACTCCTTCAAATGTTTATTAGGATCTTCCATGGACAACCCATGGAACTTAGGAATATGGTGCAATAAACTGGACTTTAATTCGAACTCGTCGGTCTTTTTTTAGGCCGCCCTTGGATATTGAATGCATAAAGGCAGAGCATTGTCCAATCTCGAAACGAAAAGCTCCTTGATTGTTCGATTGTCTACTGCCATATCTTGGACTTCTTCAAAAGTCCTTGCCGTGGCCTCCTCTTGCTCTTCTACTTTGACTTCTTCAAGATCTGGTGCAGGTTGAGATGATTGGG
The DNA here is from genome assembly GCF_042453785.1 of Malus domestica. Classification (NCBI taxonomy): domain Eukaryota; kingdom Viridiplantae; phylum Streptophyta; class Magnoliopsida; order Rosales; family Rosaceae; genus Malus; species Malus domestica. Next base: position 11,239,925 of record NC_091667.1, on the reverse strand, counting down.
GTTCTTGTTGATTCCTTGCTCGTCTCAAAGTTCTCTCAAAATCGTCGTCAAAGTCAAAGATGTGCTTCTGAACAGGTTGAGAACTTCGAGTCATAAACCACCTAAAACAAGAAAACAAGTAAAATCAGCAACTAGGAACAAAAACACATGAAAATAAACAAAAAGAAATAATAAGGGATTAGCAAAGTTGCTAATCCCCGGCAACGGCACCAAAATTTGATGCGATGAAAGTTAAGCACTCAAATTAAACCCTCTTTTGACAATTGTAGTATATGTATAAGTAGGGATCGTTCTGGACCGGGGATTAGGAGGGATTGCTAATCTAAACTGACTTACAAAAAGAAACTTAAAAACACTTAACTAGACTCTATAGACTCAAAACACTTAAAAACACAAACAAAACATAAATTTAACACTTTGAAACAAAAAAGTAAAAAGAGGATTTTGGTTTGGATGAATTTGAAATAAACAAGCAAGTTATAAAACTAGGCAGATTATAAAATGAATTTGAGAAATAAAATGATGGATGGATTAGTTAGAGGTCCGTTCTTCACACATGACACACTTGTACATGAATCGATTTCCAATTGCTTTTCAATAAACTATTATGCTCAACACCCCAGATTAACCGTGATGCACAAATTAACCCTCAGATTTTCCTTTACTCATTGAATTGGATGAATGCATGCAACAACCCAAATCATTCTCTAAAAGTCCCCTATATGAATGCATAATAGAGATACAATCAGAGATCATTATGTTCAATGAAAATCATAAGTGTTGACGAGACAATTATAACTATGAATGCATGATACAATTGCCAAGAATTCAATTAACGCGATTGTGATAAACAACCTTCACTACCCATGAATATAAACTTGTAACGATTAGGTGAAACTCATTTATATTCTAGCATCTAATTCATGCATGAAAATTAAGTATGCATCCTTAATAAACATACAAGAATCAGTTATGAATAAAATAGATAATTGAATTGCAATCACAACTTATCAAATCACAATTGGAAGAAATCAATTCATATCTCAAGCATGTTCATGGCTTCAAACTTCCCTCTAACTAAATGGGGGTTTAGCCACTCATAATTGCAACAAAATCAGAAAATAAATTTAACATTGGAAACAAAAGAAAGAAAACACCTAAACGCTCCAACGATCCAAGTTGACAGCACGCACGTCCAAGCACTTTCCTTTCCTTCCTTTGCTACGGCACAAGGTGTTGGTGAGTGTTTGAAGGTTTGCTTGTATGGAGGAATGGATGTAAATATGAATGGATGTGTTTGGATGAAGGTTGTATTGAAATGGGAGTGAATGATCTAAAAAATATATGACTCAATTTATGTTACACACACTTCCTTTTATAGAGGAAGTGCAAGGCAATGGAGGGGGACATGGAGTAGTGTCGAAATGATTCAAAGGTGAAAGTGAAGTAATGATGCAAAACATGGGTAAAATGGAGTGGTGTTGAAATGATTCAAAGGTGAAAGTGTTGAAATGATTCAAAGGTGAAAGTGAAGTAATGATACAAAACATGGGTAAAATGGAGTGGTGTTGAAATGATTCAAAGGTGAAAGTGAAGTAATGATGCAAAGTATGGGTAAAATGGAGTGGTGTTGAAATGATTCAAAGGTGAAAGTGAAGTAATAATGCAAAGCATGAGGGGTAAAATGGAGTAGTGTTGCAACAATGAATGCAAGTAGGGAACATGAATGATTGTGCACATGGTAGAGAAAGGAAAGGGAGGTGGAATGGTGTAGAAATGAGTCAAGGGTTAAGGTGTAGTGATGATTGATTCAAGAAATTTGGAATGATGGAGGGAACAAGGGTGGTGCTAGGCAATGAGTGAATGAAATAGACAAGGAATGTTGTTGGAACTTAGGGACATTGAGGATTAGGAAAGATTAAATCAAAATAAGGTAATCTTGACTCATGTTTCTTCTTTGGTTGTTGAGCCCTTTGTCATTAATTATTCTTTCTTTCTAACACATTCCAAGCCTCTTTAGTCTTCAATTTCGTCCATCCACCTTGCTCCATGCATGTGCTATCCATTCCAAGCCCAAAACTGCTCCAAAATGCACCAAAAATGCACCTTATTGCTTTATAAGGCCTATGGACCTACAAACACACGAAAATAGCTTAAAATACATAATTAACTAAGAAATAACAACATAAATGCATGAGAACAAGCTAACTCAGTCGCATAAATATGCTCCTATCAATTGACTCATGTCACTCCGAAGAAATTGCACAAGAAGCATATGTCTTCTCCACAAGTGCACCAATCGGAAAGGGGGCAAAGCAGCTTTCGCCAACCTCCAAAACGATGTGAAAGTGTTGAAGATGAGGAAATTTCAACACAAATATCGACCATGCGCGATCTCTTCTTCCTCAGAAAATTATTTAGCTACTCAGTCAAGGCTCATTGCTATAAAGATTGTGAGGAACGCCTCTCCAAGCAGCAACCATCTCTTCCACAAGTTCACCAATGGGAAAAGGGGCAAAGTAGCTCCTGTCAACCTTCAGAACAATGTGAAAGTGTTGGAGATAATGAAACTTTGACACGAAGATCATCCATCCCCATCACGATACGTGACATCTTCCCAGAAGACTTCTTCAACTACTCAGTCAAAGCTCCTTGCTATGAAGATTGTGAGGAACGACTCTCCCGGATCGCTTGACAAACCAACAATGCTCATTGTCCATACGAGCCTAAACTGCAGGACATAAAGCTCATCGCCAGCACGAGTCTAAACTGCATGGCACTATGCTCTTGGTTCGAATGAGCATAAAAGGTGACACCAATGCTCCTAGTCCGCACCAGCATAAAAGGCGACACCAACGCTCCTTGCCTGCACGTGTTGAAACTGCAAACGGCACCAAGATCCTCCTGGCCTGCAAGAGCATAAACTGTGTACGGCAAAACCACCATCAAAACCGCCAAAAGCAATCCATCACCCATTTGAACTACGTCATGACTTGATCCCTCCTCAACCGAGGGTATGTAGGCAACTTGAAACTTCGAAACTTCAAGTACAGTCGCAGCATCAACAAAAACACAAACACTTTGAAGAGTAAATAGCAAATGCAAAATGTGAATACGTTATTTCTTTAAAGGAAGGGCAGCTACAAGACGGTCTTTCCAGGCAGCAAGGTCAATGTGCACAACAACGTCACCACCGAGGAAAGTCGTGATCAAAAGGCATTACGCAGCGAAGTATCGTTGCAGGCTCTTGTACAGCTCCATAAGGCAACGCACCACCGAGGGAAAAAGACTGTGAACAAAAGGCACTACACAGCGAAACCCCGTTGCAGTCTATTGCACAAGCACTACCCCGTCTCTGGAAGCTTCGTGAGGTCCGAGCATCATGCTCTATCTTCTCAAAATTAAAGATTCCTTTCATCACGTCGAAATAAAAAAAAAAGTTTTATTAAAAAAAAAATATATATATATATATATATGTTATTATTAGAAAGAAAAAAAATACATATGTCATAATAATTAAAAAAAAAGGGTTTTATTAACGAAAGTCAAATTTATTACAAATGCAAAAATATTACTTTGTAATAAAAAATTAAAAAAAAAAGGGAATACAGTTTCTGCAAAAAGAAGAAGAAGAAGAAAAAAAAAGAAAAAAAGAAAAGAACATAAAAAAAAAGAATTGGGCCGCCCCAGCCTTGTCTCCATCAAAGAGAGCCACAGAGCAGGCCTCCCTTCATTTCACAAGCCCATATTGACAATAAGCCCGTAAAAGGAACATCAGAAATGGAGCTGTGAGAAAGCATCATCAACCAAAACGACTTCATGATGGGGCTGACGAAGCAGCTGCTTCAGAACGAAGGTAAACAATCAAGCCGCGTATACTCGCCGTTGTTCATCCACGTGGTGCTAAGCTTGATCGCGGCCGGGTCAAAAGGTCCGACCCAGGACCAGCTGCTCTCGCTCCTCCTGTAGCAGCACCGTCAGCAGCAGCACCCCACCCACGTTCTGGTTCGAGAAGCTACCCTCCTCCAATATAGCAAAGTCCAAAGTCATCGAGAACTTCAAGGTTATGGGCGTTAATTTCGTGCTGGGTGATCTGTACGATCACGAGAGCTCCGTGAATGCGATCAAGCAAGTCGACGTGGTGATCTCAATGGTGAAGCATGGTCAGTTGGCTGATCAGGGAAAGATCATTACTTGCTGCCGTCAAAGATGCAGGCAGCTCGTTTTGAAGTCCATGTGGAGCAGATGTTTGTTGGACATGGAGATCGGTTATCCAATGTCGTCCAAGCAGAAACTCAAAACCGAAGATCTCTTCAAAGCCGTCAGGACCGGTGATTCTTCGGTGTTTAAATCTCTTTCACTGAAACAGCTCGCCGAAGTTTTCTTTCTCAAGAACGAGGACACCCATTCTCTCATCCGCGTCTCTGTCTCTTCAGGTCGCTCCAAGGTAGTAAAGCTGATGTTTGATGCTGATGAATTAACAAGTGTGATAAACAGCACCAATAAATACGGACGGTGGTTGACCTGCCCTTCATTAGGCTGCCAGTAAGGGATGGTTTGAGGTGGTTCAGAGTTTGATCTCCCATGGTCAAGGATGAACAGGCTGCTGCTTCACCTTCATTTTTGCTCCCAACCGTCGGTTTCCAAATTGGGCTTGATGCGCGAATCAACCACGCTTCTTTAGGACGTCAAGCTACAGCACCAAGACTCCTCCCTTGCAGCATGCGAAGCTCTCCTTCCTCCACAACAGCGAGCAAAGGGCAGCTAGTCACGAGCAGGACTCTTCATCACCATTTGGCTCTCCCACTCCTTCTCCCCAGCGAGGATGCTCCGCTCCAGCTCAGCCCACTGCATATCTTCCTCCAACTCCTGTGCATCATGCCTTACATTCAATGACCGCCGTCAAACGACTAGCCGATCATAAAGCTCGACGCCTTACATTCTGCCTTAAGCTCCAGCGACTCCAGCTCTCCGCCATGCAGCGCCCTTCAAGCTCGCTGAGGAACTATGCAACCTGTGATGCCTAAATTCCTCACCCCATCATCAAAATATATAGAAAAAAAATTCAATAAAATAATTAAAAAAAAACTATTGGTGGTGCTTCAATCACCATGATAAAATGAATAAAAAAAAATTTGGTGAACCTCCACCATGTAAAGAAATGATTTTAAAAAATGACAAAAGATAGTGGAGTAAAGTGGTGTTGGCACCACGTGAAAAAAAATGGGGGGTGCATCTGGCACCGAAAGCAGACGGAAAAGAAAAAAAAAAATATATATATATATATAAAGGAGAAGGTGGATTCTTGGTGGCTAGCCTAGCACCATGCAAAAGGGTTTTGGAATGGTGGATCAGTCCACGTGAAAAAAAATAATAATAATTAAAAAAAAAAAAATATATATATATATATATATGTGTACATAATATATGTATGTATACAGAGAAAAAAAAAAGAAAAACAAATGCATTAAGAGAAATAAAGTCCATTTTATTTATTTTTTCTGGAAATTTTACATAAATTTGCATTATACATACCTAAAAAGAAAAAAGAGTTAAATCAAATTTACAGGAAGGGATCTTCAAGGATGATCAGGTGGCACCTCATCACTCGGCGGAGCTCCAGAAAGACGAAGCACCAGAGATTGATTATCCGGAGCTTCAACATTTGGTGAAACGTCGGAGGACGAAGGCAGAAGTTGCCGCTGGAGTAACGCCACAAACCTCTGATGATCACTCTGAATCCGAACTTCGGACTCCTACAGCTGGTCAAGCTTCATCTTCATGCTTATTGAGTAATTAGTTGCGAGCATGTGCAACTCTTTATTCTCATGCCTAAGCATTCTGACCTCTTGCCGAAGACTGGCCACCTCAGCCATCAACGACTCAACCTGACGAGATCGAGCAAGAAGGCGTTGGCCCATATTTGAAATTGAGCCTGCACATCGGACGTTGTAGGCCAGAGAGTCCTGAACAGCCAGCTCGTCGGACCGCCTGGAAAGTATCTTAGTATCTCTAGGAGTGAGAAGATTTCTGGCCACCACCGAAGCGGTTGTATCGTTCATCATCATAGAATCCCCAACTATAAGAAGACCATTGGGAGATACGAATGACGGCTGCCAAATGTTGTTTGGAGAAGATATGTCACTATCTTCCCCGACATTTAAGTTAAGACAACGGTCAGAAGGGCAAGACATTTTCGAAGGTGTGAAGAAAAAGAAGAGGTCGGACAAATCAAGTGCAAGAAGGGAATTTCTACAGGCGGAAATTCCAATGTGCTTTGAAACGTACTGCGTGCCTCTATAAAAATTAGCACTCGATGGGATTTCAGAAATCGAAGAGGCGAGCTCAGAAATCAAAGAGGCCAATTAAAAAATAGAAGAGGCGCTAGCTTTCTTAAAAGCTGGGCTTGATCAGAAACCACGGGCCAATCTTCTTTTCTAGACTTGTCCGCACTTGTCACATGCAACCTCTGCACTCGACGAAGCTCAGAAATCAAAGAGGCACCACTCTCCGAATTTCAAAAGATCGGCTTTTCCAGACATGTCAGCGCCTGTCACATGCACACTCAGCTTTGCGGAAATTACGGGCAATCTGTCAAAGATTTCTGACAAAGTTGAAAACGCGTGAATCTTACTGCTTCAATTACCCAACGGTTGTCGACAAAAGTAAAGGAATAATGCCACTACTGGCTGTTGGGAAATTCCTATATATGTCGACATTCGTCCTCCATAGCAGGACAGACCTGCAAAAATGCCCGACCTTTCCTCACTTCCAAGAGTGCACTCCCAGCATAGCCTCTTGAAATACTCAGTTTTCTTCCTTTTCGAGAATACCCTTGCAAACAAATGACACCAAAGAAAAAGTATATCATATCACCAAGGTAGAAAGCAAGAGTATCTTATATCATGCTTTCTCCATATCCTTTCCTTTGTCCTTGTTCTTACCTGCAAAGACAAGGATAAAGAAAGCAATATGTCGGAACCTCCACTCAAACTCCAAGTAAGGAACCAACTACCTGGAACCTTTGCCTGGTTTCTTACCTGACATTGCTCTCAAGTACTCGTCTTCAACTACTGATGTACTTCCGAAGAAGATGCCATATTTGCTTGGAGAACAGATAAGGCAAGTGAAAATGATACCTTGAAGCATGTGGAGACAACGTGTTGATTTCCTTCAAGATCAAGTCTCCCCTTCCCTGCACAATCAACCAACCCATCAGAAGGAGTTTGAGTTGAATCCAAGAGCTCGAGAAGCTTCAACAACATATTGACAGCACCATCGCCGAAGAGCAAAGCCTCGCTGTGCAACGCTGTCAAATCGCCACCACTTCTCCAAAAGCAAGAGTATTTCATATCATGCTTTCTCCCTGTTCTTTTCTTTGTCTTTGTTCTTACCTGCGGGACAAGGAGAAAGAAAGCAATCAGCCAACACTTGGTATCAATCTTCCGATCTGGAACCGACTGCTTGGAACCCTTCCCTGATTGCTTACCTAGCACTGCTCTCGAAGTACCCATTGTTTCAACATCTTATGCTTCCAGAGAAGATACCACATATGCCCGAAGATTAGATAAGGCAAGGGAAAATGATACATTGAAGCATGTGGAGACAAGCACAACAAAACACGTGCCAATTCATCCGCTACTTCTTCAAAATCAAAAGTATCTCATATCATCAGGGTTGCAATCACTCTGGGTTTGGTGGACTTGTTTTGACCCTCAAATTCTTGGGTCGACCCGTTAGGCGTTGTGAGCTGCACGTGCCGATTCACCACCCTTGAATCAAATCCTTAAAAATCAAGTCACCAACTGGAAGAAGCGCCCACCACTCTTGAAGATCATACCGTTGACCAAACTGCTCAGGTGTGAATTAGAAAGATTGAACAAAGAAACGGGCCATCACCTTCACCTCGTACCTGCTTGCCATGTGTTCGAGTCAACCTCCAAGAATCAAGCCTCAACAACCCTTGAAGAAGCTTCCAGCCAAATTCAAGATCAAGCATCGACGGCCCTTGAAGAAATCACAAGTACGATTCGAGATCAAGTGTCCATCACCCTTGAATCAAATCCAACTCCACATAAAATAAAATAAAAAAGAGTAAGTTCAACAATCGGAGGAAGCCAGAAAGTCCTCCAACCTAGTTCAAGAATAAGCTGTAGAAAGTCAACAATTGGAGGAAACCAGAAAATCCTCCAACCCAATTCAAGAATAAGCCTGTGGAAAGTCAACAATTGGAGGAAACCAGAAAATCCTCCGACCCAGTTCAAGATCAAAGCTGTGGAAAGTCAACAAGCGTAATAAAATACGTGCCGATTCATCCACTACCAAAGCCAAATATCATCTACCACGTGAAGCTCCTTGTGGTCCAATTTCAACCTTCAAGATCAAGCCCCGACGGCCCTTAAAGAAATTTCAAACAAAGTTCAAGATCAAGTCTCAACGGCCCTTGAAGAAATCTCAAACCCGATTCAAGATCAAGCCTCGATGGCCCTTGGATCGACATCTACATTAAGGGACTTCAAAACGCATCTCCTACACATGACAAGCACATGTATACGACGCGCCTTGAAGTGGGGGCATTTGTAGACATCGAAATTTCGGTAAAATAAATGTTGACTAATAGTTACAATTTCAACGCTCACGTGTCACATAAATTTTACACATAGCGTGTGACTAAACGAAAAATCAAAATAAATCAGAAAAGCCATCAAACAGGACACGTGTCAACACCTGGCAGAAACAATTTATTTCATCTGAATATTATATTCAAAATTAGGCCTTGGAAAATTCTATAAATAGAAGCCATTTCATTCATTTTAAAAGGGGAATTGAAGAAGGAATTGAGATATACATTTCTATACTCCCAAATTGTAAAAGAATTCCCTAAATCGTTGAAGCTTTGAAGTTCTAAAGCTTTCAAGCATCCAACCTCCTAAATTCCCAAGAAATCCCGAAGGATCAAGAAAGCCCTCTTCGTTCTTCGTCAACTCAACCTTCAAGATCAAGCTTAAAAGCCCTTGAAGATCCATCCATCAACTGTTCATCAAGATCAAGCCCCAAAGGCCCCTTGAAGATCCGTTCATCAACAGTTCTTCAAGATCAAGCCCAAAAGCCTTTGAAGATCCGTTCATCCATCAACCCCCTAGATCAAGCCTCGACGGCCCTTTGGATCAACGACGTCAACAAATCCGCACAACTGTTTATCCCGAGATCAAGCCCCGACGGCCCTTTGGATCAACAACATCAAATCTACCCATTACAAAGATAGAATCAGAGGCTAAATTTATAGAAGAGATTGTAACCCCTAAATCATCAATACAAATATTATTTTGTACACGTGTTCTTGTCTCGTTCATCGCATGAATTTCCGTGTTTACAATACTATAAGAAATAAAGTTAGGGATCCATAATAGCTCATCTCACTATTTTTTATTTTTCTAAACAACAATATTATCTACATTAAGGGATGGATAAGTGAGCGAAACTCCACAATGAACTAGCAATAATATGCTTCAAATTTGCCTTTGGGAAAATCAAACCTAAGACCTCTCACTTACCAGTAAAGATGAATACCACTATTTTATTAAAAGGAAATTTGTTATATATAAATATAAGGATTCATTATATACTTCTCCCATATTATGTTTCATAATTACAAGGCACAAATAGAAACAACCAAACTTTTAAACCAAATTTTGTAAACCAAATGATGTGGTTATTGATGATTGAATTACTACTTAAGTGTTGAGTAACGTACTTATTTCTTATTGGTGACACATCACTTGGATAAAAATTTGATCTACCTAATATTACCCAAGAAATATTATTAGAACTTAAATCCTCCAATCAAAACATATAAAAACACATGTGCAAAATGACCCCCTTACACAAGTTAATAATCATTTATCGAAGTTGACATTTTTATATTTATATTATTGTATTTATCAAATAGTCCATCTCTCTATTATGAAATCGTAAGAACTACTCCAACCCTTGAAGCAAAACTCAATTTTAAGTTATAAACCCACCTCAACCTGTTCCAACCCTTGGGCTAAAAATGAGTTTTAACCCAAAATCAATTTTGGGGCAAATTCCGGCTAGGATTCCATAGTGGGTTGGCCCACAGATGAGAGTGGGTGCGTCGAGAAAAAGTTCAGACGCAACAAGCTTCACTTGTCCAACGCTCTCTACATGTGATGCTCTGACACGGAAGGGCCCCATGTACGTGGGTCATGTCAGCCATCATAATGAGGCCCAACGACTGTTTAACAAATTGGACGGTCAAGGAATTTGGACGATTGGTTGATTCAACGGTCTAGATTCAAATTTATTTAATTTTTGGTTTTGTATTTATAAATTTATTGAATCCAACGGTTGAGATCTAATATGATCAAATCTAACAGTTAAAAAAAATCTATTGGGCCATGTTCGTGGTGTCGGTTTATTAATTATCATTTATATTAACTTTATGTAATTTCATGGTGTCGATTTAGTGATTTCTCAATATTTATCGCAATATAAATATTTTTAGGTTAAAATGTTCATAAAATTAAATTAGGATGGTATGCATAAATTTTCATTTTATAGTTACTTTTTTAAAAAGTAGCCTAAATTCATTCATTAATAATCTTAAGCTAAATATATAACCCATAAGGGTTAGAGCAGAAAATTTGTTTCTGAGTTAAAATTTAAATTTTCCGATTTAAAAATTTTAGTTTTTAACCTAAGGGTTGGAGATGGTCAAAAGAGCAAAACATATATCCAAAATTGAAATGTATATAAGTGACTGACGGTTCAGATTCTAATGATAAATATATAAATAAGTATTTAGAATATCTCTAAAAGAAGCTCTAAATTTTTGTTAAACTAATAAATAAACAATGTAAAAAAATAAAAAATAAACATTTTAGCTACTCACTTTACAACAATGCAATTCTTACCATCTATTTGTATCATCTCTTTAATAGAGATGTGACCTACTTGTGTTGGTGGACCCTACCTCTATTAGAGAGATGGTACATATGATGGTACAAATAGATAGTAAGTGTAGCACTACTTCTCAATTTAACATAACATCTTCAGCAACACTTTCTATTTTAACAATCTTAATATTTTATTACTTTTTCAAATTTAAAAAAAAACTTTAAAAAAGGTAAATTATTCATATCAGTTACATTTTATACTAGCTTGTATAACAGCTAGTTTTCCAACAGGTACTTTTGTAATCATAGCCCAACATCCTTTTCACCCGTTGTTTTTTCCTTTTTTAAAAGTGGTAGAGTTATTACTGAAAACACACGAAAATTTACATATAATGAGATTCAATTACAAGATAGGGACCCCCTAAAACATAGGTTTGAGCCTAGAAATAGTAAATGGAACACAAAAGCCTAAATTCCTTACAACCACCGCTAATGCATCGCCGAAAAATATCCACCCAACATACGGCTAAAAACCAACCAAAGAATTCCACAAAAATGATGGGAAAACTACTACAACAACCTTCAGAAAGCACCATAGATGTTGCAACAATAATAACGAACCAAAGGAAGCTGTTGAGAGAACTCATAAGCAACAAATTCACTGAAGGCAACAAAGTTGTCAAAGACAAATCCATGGAAGGTGGTGACGTGAACACCCGAACTAGAACAAAATGCACTTCGCGATCCATGAAAGGCGGTTGTGTGAACATCTACACCGAAGCTCTACGCACATCCTGAGATTATCGCATCAAAACACGTTCAAGGTAAGCGGCTACTAATCCGAAATCTGGTGGGTTTGAGGAAAGCCAAATAGGTGGATGATGGGAAAGATGAGGAATAGAAAATGGAATTGATGGCATAAGAATTGAAAGCTAAAGCACAGATCGGAGACAATCAACGGAAAAATTGTAGAGAAAACTAAACCTGAGAGCTACCGACCCAGGCCTTAGCAAGGACCGACTGCAGAAGAGATGAAATCGAATGATAGCTCAGCATACAAGCTAGAAAATCTCTCACAGTGAGAGAGAAAGACTCTCACAGTGGGAAAGAAAGACTCTTACAATGGGAGGGAAAGACGTACTTCACCCGTTGTTAACTAATGCTCATATGCTCTTCTCCAACCTCTCTCATATTTCAAAATTATCATTCTTCGATTATAAGTGAAATGTCTTAAATTTGATTCTCGTTGAAGACAAATTGTAACCAAATTATTATGGCTGACTCATATTGAGAGAGAGATCCTAGATATTTTCTATTTTAGTGCATGAGGGAACATGGTTGTTTAGAGTTGATATTTCTAACTTATCCCCAAGTATTTCTACGCAATAAAGTTTGAAATCCCCATCATGTTTCCTCTCTAATAAAATAAAAAGATAAAAGTCTATGCAATCAGATATGCTCAATTCTTGGGATTTGAATTTCCACTTTTTGATTTCATTTTTTATAAAAGCTGAAAACTTTAACTAGTTTTAGTTTTCAAAAAATGAAAGTTAGAAAACTAAAAAACCAACAACTGAAAATAAAATGTTAACATATTCTTCTATGGGTCCAACAATACTCTCTATATAAGCACTTCGTGATTTGTTTAATTATTTTTTGGACTCAAAACATAAAAAATTAACTAATTTTGTTCAAACTGGGCTTATTAAATGAGCTTCTAGGTAATATTGAGGGAGATTATGTTAAAAATACGTATAAAATCCGTGAAATTTATATATATTAACAAAAATGTTTTAAAATAACGTGTGCTAGATATAAAAAGTACATATATATGTTGTGGGACCCTGATTTTCGTACCACCTGACCAAGGCAAATGAAGCAGTGAAGACTGGATCTCCAATTAACGAATGGAGGATCCAGGGAAGTGAATCGATTCGAATCAAGACTCAGACCTCAAGGTCTAAAATGTTAGATCAGCGTGGTCGTAATGACCTATATGATCTGGACCAGATCGTCTACTATCAAAATAAGTCAATCTAATAGGCAGCTGAACGGTAGACAAGGGCCGCCATTGTAGAGACCTACTAGGCCCTCAAGGAACATAACTCCTAATCCTACTTTGATTAGGAGAAAATCTTGGGAATTCCTATTATTATGGGAATTAGTGTGCTCCAAGTAATCATTAGCCTAATGGAAAGGGAAATATCTTTCTAGATTTCCTATTAGGATTCTCCCAACTTTAATACAGATTTCTATCCTCATAAGAACTCTTATTGAACACTATAAATATGCCATTTAGGTTTTGAGGAAAATGTATGACATTCTACACTTTATTCTACTACTTGACATTGTAAACGCTGCCATAACTTAACCGTCAAAGGGTCCTTGTTAGGTACCTCCCCAGTGCCTAAGGTCTTTTATGATCTCTTCTTCTTGTCTTGTAGGTGGCCGACGATTGTTCGTATACTAAATGGTGGTATGCGAATTTGATTCCAATATATGTGAATAGTACATGCACCGTTTTTTGGAGTTTTTTTTTTTTTTTTGAACAATTGATATCATCTACACTATGGGGAGGGAGGTGAGCTTAGTCTTACAATGGGCTAACAATAATGTGGTTCAAGTTCACATTTGGCGAGAATTAAACCTAAGACCTCTCACTTACCAGTGAAGAGGAATACCACTAGACCGTAGTACTAAGTGGCCTGTATTTTAGAGTTTTAAAAATGTATGATTTCGTTTTTAAAATGTATGATTTAGCTAATCATTAAGACATGCAAGAAATGAGAAAATATTTATAAAAAAAAACTATGTAAGTATATGTCTAATATATACTAGCATATGGGCACATACAAGTGTGTGAGAAAATTTTTTATTTTTATTTTTGAAATAGAAGGAAAGAGGAAGAGAGTGATAGAGAATGTGTGGGAGTGGGATTTTTTTTTCTTTAATTAGAGATATGTTAGGATTACATTTAAGTATATATTAGGATTAAATATAGGTGAGGCTTTGAAAAAAAAAAACAAAATTTAGTTGTGTGAAATTACATTTCTGCCTCATATTTCTTATTCATGTTCTGTTTTAATTAGTGGGTTAAACTGATAATTCATAGGGTTTTGGTTGACAATGAGTGTTTTATTAGTTAGTAGAGATTCTACACGAAATTATTGGCTATGATACTAATTATACAATAGAATATTTGCATGCGTGGTTGCTGCCGACCCATGTGTAGCATTACAAGGCTTACTAAAAAAATAGAGCAAGCACATACATAAACCTGGCAGTTTCTAACACGACATGATGGCACGACATGAAAATAACGGGTTTCGGGTCAACACGATAACTTATCGGGTCATTAACGGGTATACACGCGGGTAGCACGTGTGTAACCCGTTTCGACCAGTTAAGAAAAAATTTATTTTGATAATTTTAAAATTGAATTACTAAAATATTTATTATAAAATACAATAGCCATATTAATATATACAATATATTCTATATTAAATATATAGTTTTGTATTATTATTCTATATAAGTTTTTAAAAAAAAAAAGTTTTAGTCATTATTTATTTTTATTATGAGAGTTCTTTATTATCATTACTAGGATAAATTTTACTTAACATGTTGTCCAAAATTAAAATAAACTAATATAATATTTGTATAGGCAAGAACTAAGAAGACATACATACAAGTATGAAAAATGTGAAAGAATATATAAACACTCGTGATTCATCATTATTCCTCCACGAGTAGATAATGGTTACACTTACATTATCATTTAGATTTTTAAAATCCTCCAAACTTTCATGAATAATGTTTTTTATTTGAGGGAAAAATTAATATAATTAATAATAATTATTGTAGAAGTGTAAAAAATGTAAAAAAAATATACAATCACTCATAGTGACAAACTTTACAACTTTCATGAAGGGGTCAACTTTGAAATCCAACACTATAATTCATAAACCTTAAATTTATATTTAACCATCAATTGCCATTTATGTTTTATTCTTCTTACTGAATTTCATTTTTTTAATTTTCTTTTTTTGAAAACACGATCATATGGCAGATGTAAGAAGATGAACGGTTTAGATCTTTGATATCACGTTTCGATATTTACGATTAACTGAAATATGAGTCGATGTCATATAGTTTATAGAAACTTTATAAACATCAAGCAATATTTTCACTAACTGTAAAATTCTGAATATAATATCAATGATCCAAATCGTTCATCTTCCTGCATCTTCTAATAGATTAAGTTTTCAAAAAAGATAATCTGAAGAAAAAAAAACAAAATTTGATGAGAACAATGAAGCGTAAATGTAAACAACAATCAACGGTTAAATTTTGATCTATGATTTATATGATTATAGTGGCGAAATTCGAAGTTAAGCTCTTCATGAAAGTTGTAAAGCTTGTCATTACGAGCATTTATATATTTTTTCTATATTTTTTTTACACTTCTACATTAATTAAAAAACTATTAAAGACTTTAGGTAGGTGAAAATATACTTAAAAGAAAATTGTGTTTTATGTTTTGGATGTGACAATATGGTATGTATATACTTATTTAGTATTATGTTTTTCATTTGATTATTTATTGGTTTAAAATATATTTTCCTTAACGAGTAACGGGTCGGGTCATATTACCTGTTAATATTATCGGGTCGATTTCGGGTCGGGTCATTTTACCCGTTTATTTTAACGAGTGTCACGACCCGTTAAGATATCGGATATGACACGAAAACGACACGAACATGGAAAACACGACCCGAATATCAGATCTACACGTACATAACAAAAACATGAGCATGAAATTAGAATTATATACATATGATTTCAATTTAAATAACAAGTTTTATGGTTATACAACCTTAGTTTTGCGTTACATATTAATCTATTTGTGGGCTTATTAAAATAAATAATTTCGAATCTTTGATGTCATCAGTCAACTAATATTCTCTTAGCACCATATAACATAAATAATCGGCTAGATTGTGAGTTTAATCATGGTAATTCTTGTCTAAATATTTTTTGCCTTAATAATTTGAATCTTGATGTGGCAAACTTATTCTATACATGGAGATCTATACACACTTCTAAAAAGATATGATTCCTTTCAAACGAAGTGCATTTTTGCTCACCCACATTAACTATAGGGTATGCTCACCACCCATTCCAATGTTTGCCATGTGTAATCCAAACTAACTCTAGTTAAACCTTTTTTTATTTTTTATTTTTGCTTTAATTAAAAGAAAAGAGAATCCTACTTTTACTCATTTACTTCCATATATATCATTTCTTTTTAAATATTTTATTAAAACTTAAAACTTACCTTTTTGAATACAAACAGTGGGTTTGGCTCTAAGTGATGAACCGACGTAATCGGAGCTGCTAAAGTTTAAAGTTTTATCTCTTTCACGATCTCTCCCTATTATGAAAACCCTAATTCTAGCCCTACCCCCCAATTGCTAACCGTGTAATTCTAATAAACATGTCGAATAGGAAAAAAATACAAATAGACTCAACCCTGCGCACGCATCTTCTAGGTTTTCGATTTGCTATTTTTGTCCGACTAGAAAAAGGTATGCAACTCCCACATTTATTTGTTTTTTAGGATTATTATAGGATGTCAATATATATGCTTTTCTTAGGATTATTATAGGGTGTCAATATATATGCTTTTTAGGATTATTATAAGGTGTCAATATATATGCTTTTTAGGATTATTATAGGGTGTCAATTTAATCCAATATTAAGTAATTTGATACTTATACATATGGAACACCTGAAGAGTTTCATACTCCATCTTCTAGTGATGCCAAAGAATCAGTTGATTGTATACACTTAGATTCAGATTCTGAAACCTTTGAAGTCTTGGATCAAAATGAAGAAAAAGGAGAATTTACAAGCAAAGTTGGTGATATTTCGCTAAGGATGACTTTTGATAATGAGGATGATGCATATGATTACTACAATGCATATGGTAAAAGGGTTGGATTTAGCGTGCTAAAGAAAAAACAATTTTGTTGTTCTTGTGAAGGTTTTTATATATATAAAAAAAAAAAAAGAACTCCAAAGAAGAAAAGAGAAGAAACAAGATGTGGCTGCAAGGCAATGCTTGAAATCAAACTTAATTTAGAAAGGAAGTTTGTTGTGACAAATTTTGTTGCTGAACATAGTCATGTTCTTGTTCCGGCATCAAGTTCCCATTTATTGAGGTCACAACGATTAATAAAGCCTTCTCAAGCAAAATTGATAGATCAAATGCATTCTGCAGGACTACAGCCATCTCAAATCTTCTCATACTTTACCACAGAAGCAGGAGGGTCTCAAAAACTAAACTTTATTCAATCTGATTGTAACAATTTGATAATGAGAAAGCGCATCAGGGTTCTTAAAAAGGGCGACTCATAATGTTTGCTTGAATATTTTAAGAAAAAGCAAACTGAAGACAAGTCATTTTTCTATTCTCTTCGACCAAACGAGGAGAATGAAATATGTGGTTGTTTTTTCTGTGATGGAAATTCGAGGCGCGATTATACTATATTTGGTGATGTTGTGTGTTTTGATACGACATTTAAAACGAATAGATATAATATGGTGTGTGTCCCAATAGTTGGTATCAATAATCATGGTCAAACCATACTTTTCGGATGTGGTTTGCTAGATGGAGAGACAACAGATGCATGTGAGTGGTTGTTCAAGGCCTTTTTACAAGCCATGGATGGAAAAGCACCAGGAACCATATTTACAGATCAAGCCCAATCAATTGCTGCTGCGATTAGTGAAGTATTTCCTAATTGCCACCACCAACTTTGTTTGTGGCACATATATTAGAATGCTGCGAGGAACTTGAATCATGTTTTTAGTGAGTTTAAATCATTTACACAGGATTTCAAAAGATGCATATATGATCCGAAGACTGTTGAAGAATTTGAATCAAGTTGGAATAAGTTACTTGATGATTATGAATTGAGAGGAAATGATTGGCTAGAAGGGATATATCTATTACGTGAGAAATGGGCACAAGTTTATGGTCAAGACCACTTTTGTGCATGTATTACTCTTGACCAATTCCTATTATATTATTTTGTACATATTATTCACAAGTTTCTTTTTCCACTATACTGTGATCAATTTCCATTTTTTTTTTGGGTATGACAACAACACAAAGAATTGAAAGCATGAACAAGTTTTTGAAAAAATATTTTGCTCGAAACCTCCTTCTGCAAGAGTTCGTCGTCCAATATGATAAAGCAGTAACGGATCGAAAAGAAAAGGAAAGACAAGCAGAAAATGCAACTAAACAGAAATGGCGTAATTTGTATTCTGATTGGAATGTGGAGATTGAAGCAACAAAGCAGTATACAAGTAAGATTTTTTATTGTTTCCAATAGGAGGTTAAGAAAGTTTTAAATTTGAGGCCACTGAAATTAGAAAGTGATGATGGGCAAGCACGTACATACACAGTAATGAACTCAGGAAAACGAGGAATTAATAGAACACTTATGTATGACCTTGCAAATCAAACAGTATTGTGCAGTTGCAAAAAGTTTAAGTTTGAGAGGATTCTTTGTGCACATGCTCTAAAGTTATACTATGATTTAGACTTGTCAACTATACCATCCAATTATTATTTGAAAAGATGGAGCAATGACGCTAAATGTGGTATTGGATTTGATTCTTATGGTGAACCGGCTGTGAGTAATTTAGACTCATCTTTCTTGGTTCAGTATAGCGAGTTATCTAATATAGCACAAAGAATGATAGCAAAATGTGCAAAAAATAGCCAAAAATGTAGTTTTTTGAAATCTGAGTTGTTAAAGTTGGAGAAAAAATTGGATAAGCATTGCCAATTTTGGAGAACAAGATGATGGAACAAATTATGTAAATTATGTTAAGCATGTGACTAAAGCTGAGAAAAATCTTAAGATCCAAGATCCAAAAGTTCAGAAGTCCAAAGGCCAGGGCAAAGGTAGAATGAAGAGTGCTTTGGAATCTAATAAACCTAAAAAGAAAGGTCCATACAAGAGAAAAGGTTAGCACATATTTGGCTTGTTTTTATTTACTATTTGATTCACAATTTGCATTTGTCAATGTAATTATTATTTTATTTGTTTAATAGCTTTTAAACAATCCAATTCAAATGCATATGAGATGAACGGACCATCAACAAGATATGCACAAACTCAGGTTTAAAGTTTAGCAATTTTTTGTCATGAATGTTTTATTTATTTATTTATATTTTTGTTCATTAGCATTGTTTTAATCTATTTCTAATGGATCAATTGGAATTGGTATCTAGGGACATATTGGAATGCCAAGTCAAAACCAATTCAATATGGCACCCGTAAGTCAAGTCACACATTTTCCTCATGGATTTCCAATTGTTCCTTGTGTTCAAGGGATTCAAAATCCGCTAGTTCAAGGGATTCAAAATCACCAACTTGGATTTCAAGCTATAAGTCCCATGATGTCCAATTACTCATTTATGTATCCTCGGGTTTGTACCTTCATTGAATGTACTATATATATAATGTACTATATTTTTGTTCTCTAGTTTCATAAGTAATTTTTTTCTTTTTATTTATTTGCAGGAAAACATTCAACCAATGCCTTTGGGAACCACTCCTCAACTAAAATTTTCAAATCCATCAACATCAAACATTCAACCAATACCTCTGGGAACCACTCTTGAACTGAATTTTTCAAATCCATCAACATCTTAGATCATGTTGTAATAGAATTTAGAGAATTTTTTTTTTTTTTGGAATGACATCCTCTGAAGTGGAGAATATTCATCCTACTAGCTTTGTACAATTTTATTTTGATGAGTTTCATCTCAAATAATTGTATTTTGTTGGATATTGACGACGAAGTGAATTGATATAATTCGTATATCCATATAAAGTTAGAATCATATGCAGATGGAAGATCAAGCTCGCATATTTTAATTACCATAAAAATTTGATTACACATATTTTGATTACCATAATCTCCAACTAGTTACAGATCCTATTTATGATTAAAAAAAACTCTTTACATGATCATACAATAGTAATGATCCAAGTCATGGAAGTTTACAGAAAAGAACGACTATGAAGGCGTAATCGACATTGGGGTTTTAAGTTTATGTTTATGTTTTTTAAATTGGAATTAGTAGAGTTTCCAAAAAAAAAAAAGGAATTAGTTGAGTCTGTTTCTAAGGACTGATCGAGAGAAATCGCAAAGGAGATAAAGCTTTAAACTTTAGCAGCTCCGGTTCTGTCAGTTTATCACTTGACGAATGTTTGGCGGGTCGGCTGAAAGGCCAGAGCCGAACCCACTATTTGTATTCAAAAATGTAAGTTTTAAGTTTTAATAACATACTTAAAAAGAAATGATATATATATATATGGAAGTAAATGAGTAAACGTAGAATTCTCTTTTCTATTAATTAAAGCAAAAATAAAAAAAATAAAAAAAGGCTTAACTAGAGTTAGTGTGGATTACACATGGCAAGCATTGGAATGGGTGGTGAGCATACCCTAAAGTTAGTGTGGGTGAGCAAAAATGCACCCATATACGTATAATCCCAAGCAATATATTTGTGATAATCCTGAGTGGTTTTTACCTAAAATGATTTCTGAGAATGGCATAACACTTTACTTTAGTATCTGACAATGAAAATCGGTAGAAGTGGTCCATGAGTTTGTTCAACGTAAATCATTTTGGTCATTTCAAATCTATCAATATCCTCGTTAACTGAAAGAGTTGGTTTGACAAAAAAAAATAAAACCCTTAAAAAGGTGGTCACTTGGTCGTTCACGTGACAATTTAACAAGAATATTGACATATTTTTTCATGGACCAGCCAAAATGATTTACGGTGTACAAACTCAATGACCACTTATATTGATTTTCATTGTTAAAATAAATTAAGGAGTTATACCAATCTCAGTAACTATTTTTACTATAAAAAAATTAAAATAAAAAAATCATCCGCAGGCTTGAAGTTATAGCCTTTACTATCCAAGTGACTTATAGAAAGGCCAAATTTCATAACTGTTTTTCTTTAGGTCATTGTCTTCAAACGACCATAAGTACACCATGCAAGTCATCCATTTTCCACGAGCATAAGCACAAAAGCACAAGCTTAAACGCACAAGCCAACTATCAAAGCTTTTCACTACTAGGAAAAATGATGAAGGGCATTGTGATCTCAATATTGGTTCTGCTAGCCATGGCTCACCTAATGGTGCAGCAAGGAGTGTTAATGTGTAAAGTGATGAATTGATTAAAGAGGATTACAAGTTTGATTAGTGTAGTGTCTTAGCTCATAAGTTGAGATTGAGTGATGAAATTGTAATGTGTTAGTTAAGTCTCATAGGGCTTGATAATGGACAAGTGTCTTAATCTAAGTAGAGTATGAAATGGATGGCTGAGATTGAATTGGGGATCTGTCTCTCTCTCTCTCTCTCTCTCTTCTCCAATGGTTATTTTGTTGATGTGTGAGCTCACATGTTTTATGAGCACATTCCCTGAATATATGGAAGAATTTTTTGCAGAGTAACATTCTCTAAATATTTCTTATTGAAATTCTTAGCTTATCTTCTTCTTGCCTGAGAGTTCTGCATTTCATCCGAATATCACTAACATGGCCTTAGAGCCAGGTTGGATCTAAAAATCTCTAGGCGTCGTGTTTGTGAGGGTTGAGCTCAGATTCACAGCAACAAGCTTATTGCAGTGATTCGAGTTCATATTTGTGATCGAGTCTAACATGGCTGGATCTAGATGAGAAGAACTCAAAGCGCCAGTCTTCAATGGCGAGAATTTTGATTTCTGGCAAATCAAAATGAAAACCAATTTCCGTTCACACGAACTGTGGAATCTAGTTGAGAACGGCTACGAAACTCACATGAAGAAGGAGGAGGAGCTCACGGAGGCAAAAAAGAAGCTAATGTGTGAGAATGCGGTCAAGGATGCTAGAGCACTTGGAATCATCTAAGGTGTTGTTTCAGATCAAATTTTCCTGAGAATTGCAACTCAGGAAAGTGCAAAGGTTGCGTGGGACATTCTGAAATAAGAATTTGTTGGTGACAAGCAAGTAAGATCTGTGAAACTCCAAGGTCTTAGGCGAGATTTTGAATATAACCGCATGAATGATAATGATTCTCTATATGTGTATATTGCTAAATTGTTTGATCTGATTAATCAAATGAGAAGCTATGGTGAAGATCTAAGTAATCAAAGAATTATTCAGAAGTTGTTAATTAGCCTACCTAAGTCCTATGATAGTATTGCAGCTGTGATAGAGAATACTAAGGACTTAGACACCATAGATGCACAAGATGTAGTTGTTATCTTAAAGGGTTATGAACAAAGGCTTGATAGACATGGGGAGAGTAGTATGGAGAAAGCATTTGCTAGTTTGAATATTACAACGAAACCAAATAGGTTTAATGGTCAACCAAACAGTAGCAAATACCAAAAGAATTTTAAGTCAAGAGGGAAACAGTGGGGTAACAAGGCTGATTGGGGTAATAAGGCTAGTTTCTCTGTGAAGAATGATGCCAATAACACTGGGGGTAAGTGTAAACTCTGCGATAGATTACACTATGGAGAATGTTGGGTTAAGAACAAAATCAAGTGTCACAAGTGTAGCAAAATTGGTCATATTGCAAGATACTGCAATACAAATAAGGTTGTGCAACAAGTGAATTTTGCTAATCAGGTAGAGGAAACTAGAAACCTATTTTATGCTAACCATTATGGGGGAGTGAAGACGTTAAGTGATTAATGGTACATAGATAGTGGATGTAGTAATCATATGACATCCAGGGAAAATTTGCTTGTTGACATTGACAAAAATGTGAAAGCCAAGGTCCAAGTAAGCACTAGAGTCTTGATTGAAGTGGCTGTAAATGGGACACTGATCATTGAAACAATGAAGGGCAGAAGATACATAAGAGAAATAATGCTTGTACCTGGTCTTGCAGAGAAATTGCTCAGTGTAGGACAGATGACAGAGCATAGTTATTTTCTTCTGTTTGGAGATTATAGAGTGGATGTGTTTGATGACATGTCTCTAAGAACTTTGGTGGTTAGTGTGAAACAAAAGGGAAATAGATGCTTTCCTTTGATTTTTAGTACCAACAAAGAACTTGCATTGAGAACAAATATGCAAGAAGATGCAAAGATGTGGCACAAAAGGTTTGGGCACCTAAATTTCAGGAACTTTAAGCTGTTACAGAGTCAAGGAATGGCATTGGGGCTGCCTAAAATCCAAGATAGTGATGATGTATGTCAAGGTTGTGTACTTGGGAAGCATCACATGGAGTCATTTATTAAGGAAACCACA
Source organism: Malus domestica (assembly GCF_042453785.1). Classification (NCBI taxonomy): domain Eukaryota; kingdom Viridiplantae; phylum Streptophyta; class Magnoliopsida; order Rosales; family Rosaceae; genus Malus; species Malus domestica. The sequence continues at coordinate 11,216,661 of NC_091667.1, read as the reverse complement.
TGGAGAGCACAAGAACCATTCGAACTGATACATTATGATGTCTGTGGACCTATAAAGATTCCAATCACAAGTGGGAACAAATACTTCCCTTCATTCATTGATGACTATTCAAGAATGTGTTGGATCTACTTTATGAGAAATAAATAAGAAGTGTTTGGGATATTCAAAAAGTTTAGAGCTATGGTTGAATTGCAATGTGGTTATTCCCTGAAGAAATTGAGAAGTTATAGAGGTGGAGAATTCACTTCCACTGAGTTTAATGCATTTTGTGAATCAATTAGGATGGAAAGACAACTTACTGTGTTCTATACTCCACATCAAAATGAAGTGGCAGAAATGAAGAATAGGACAATAGTGGAAATGGCCAAACTATAGGGAGAGGCAATCAACACTGCAGTCTACTTATTGAACAGATGTCTTACAAGTGCATTAGACAGTGTCACACCATTTAAAGCCTATAGTGGAAGAAGACCAGGGATTAAACATCTAAAAGTATTTGGTGTTGTATGCTATTCACTAATACTTGGAGATTTGAGACATAAGCTGGAAGCATCAAGTGTAAAAGGAATCTTTATTGGATATGGAGCCTGTAAGAAGGGATATAGAATTCTAAATCCAACTACCATGAAGGTGATTGTGTCTAGAGATGTAGTGTTTGATGAGAATGGGAAGTGGAATTGGGAAGAAAACAAAGTGAGGGAAATCTGTATTCCTCTAATTCCACCTGAGTTTAGAGAAACAGATGTTAGTGAAGTTGGAGAGTCTTCTAGGATATCATTTCCTATTTCTTGTGAAAGATCAAGTGCTTGAGGTGCAAGTGCACAAATACATCCTATGGATACAGAAGCATTTGACTCAACTCCTTTGAAATGGAGAAATCTGAGTGAGGTATATGAACAATGCAATATGTGCATTGTTGAACCTGAAAGCTTTGATGATGTTGCACAAGATGAAACTTGGAAGGCTGCAATGCAAGATGAAATCAATATGATAGAGAAGAACCAGACCTGGAACTTGGTGAATAAACCACTTGACAAGCCAGTAATTGGGGTAAAGTAGGTATACAAGACAAAGCTGAATCTAGATGGATTTGTGCAGAAAAACAAAGCAAGGTTGGTGGCCAAGGGATATGCACAAAAGCCTGGTGTGGATTACAACGAGACATTTGCACATGTTGCAAGGTTGGATACTATAAGAATATTGGTTGCTCTAGCTACAAAGAACAATTGGCAGCTAGATGTTAAGTCAGCTTTGTTGAATGGTGTACTCCAAGAAGAAGTGTATGTGGATCAACCAGATGAGTTTATTGTAAAATGAGAAGAAGATAAGGTGTACAAGCTGCACAAAGCTCTTTATGGACTGAAACAAGCACCAAAGGCTTGGTACAATGAAATTTGTGCTCATTTTGAAGATTGTAGATTCAAAAAGAGTGACAGTGAAGTAACTTTGTATACAAAAGGGAAGAAGGGTGAAGGAATGCTTATTGTGTCGATTTATGTTGATGATATCATCTATACTAGCAGTAGTATTGAAATGATAGAAGAATTCAAGGCTGATATGATGCATAAGTATGAAATGACAGATTTGGGTTTGCTGCACCATTTTCTTAGAATGGGGGTTATGCAAACTGAAAGTAGCATTTTCATTCATCAAAAGAAGTATGCTACTTCCCTACTTAAGAAATTTGGATTACAGGATTGTAAACCTGTTAGTATCCCACTTGTTCTAGGTGATAAACTGAGAAATGATGATGATAGTGGAGCTGTAGATGTAGCACAGTTCAGAAAAATTGTTGGCAGTTTGTTGTATCTTACTTACTGCAACTAGGCCATATATCATGTATGCTTCTTGCTTATTAGCAAGGTTTATGCACTGCTCAACTAATAAGCACTATGGAACTGCTAAAAGGACATACAAGGAACCTTAGACTATGGTTTGGAGTACAAGAAAGGTCAAAGTGCAATGTTGTTTGGATTTTGTGACAGTGACTGGAGTGGATCCGAAGATGATATGAGAAACACTTCAGGATATGCATTCACTTTCGGAAATGGATCATTTTCTTAGTCCTCAGTCAAGCAACATTGTGTTGCATTATCCACTGTTGAAGCAGAGTACATCAGTGCAGCAGAAGCTACTGCACAAGCAACTTGGTTAAGGTTTGTGTTGGAGGATTTTGGTGAAACACAAACGGTGGCAACTCCTTTGAATTGTGATAGCACCTCTGCTATTGCAATCACCAAGAATCCCATTTTTCACTAGAAAACTAAGCACATCAACCAAAGGTATCACTTTATCAAGGAGGTTTTGTAAAATGGAATCATTGATTTGGTGTACTGCCCAACCAAATATCAGGTAGCAGACATATTCACAAAGGCACTGGCCAAGGAGCAGTTTTGTCATCTTAAAGAGCAATTGGGAGTAAGATCAGTTCACAATTTAGGGGGAGTGTTAATGTGTAAATTGATGAATTGATTAAAGAGGTTTACAAGTTTGATTAGTGTAGTGTCTTAGCTCATAAGCTGAGATTGAGTAATGAAATTGTCATGTGTTAGTTAAGTCTCATAGGGCTTGATAGTGGACAAGTGTCTTAATCTAAGTAGAGTATGAAAGGGATGGCTGAGATTGAATTGAGGATCTCTCTCTCTCTCTCTCTCTCTCTCTCTCTCTCTCTCTCTCTCTCTCTCTCTCTCTCTCTCTCTCTCTCCTCCAATGGTTATTTTGTTGATGTGTGAGCTCACATGCTTTATGAGCACATTCCCTGAATATATGGAAAAATATTTTGCAGGGTAACATTCTCTGAATATTTCTGATTGAAATTCTTAGCTTCTCTTCTTCTTCTTCTTGCCTGAGAGTTCTGCATTTCATCCGAATATAGCTAACAAGTAGAGGCCATTGTCTCTTGGGGCTCGGTAGACTCGAACTTAGCGCTTCCTACTTGACCAAACGGGGTAATCTTGACCCGGCTTGCTGCACCGGGGTGCAAAACATCAAGAACCTCGCACAAACCACAGCTGATAAGCAGGTGTACGCTGATTAGGCTGCGTGAAATTCAGTAGAGATTTGATCTGTTGCAGAAGCAAAGTACTGATGGTGTTGATCAAGAACTTGTTCAAAACCAAGTAATGATCATGCACAGATTAAAAACTGAGGCTCATAAAATCTTTTATATTGTAATCGGATAAACAAAGTTCCGAACGAACATAATAATAGTTCAAGCTATTAAGAGAACACACAATCTCAGTAGCAAAAGCTGCTACTTCGTGAGAAAACCTATTGTCGGACCAATTTGCGAATCAAGCAAGCTACCCTTGCATGTAATGATGTGGTGGTGAACCTCTCATTTGAATTCATTGTCTCCAAATCATTAGAAGCAGCTAATGGCACGCATCGATCCCTAGGGGTATGAATACAACAATCAATTTAATCAATCCCACGCAGTTTGTAAGTCACTAAATCTACATCATTTTCATTGGAGACTACTTTAGCTTATGCCAATATACTATTGTAGTTCCATAGGTTGAACACTGAAATGTGCAACCGTGCAACGTTCAAGTGTCTGACGTTTCGGTCATAAAACGAAACAGTGACTACGACATGGAGTAAAAAAAAAAATTCATGTAACTTGTACCGACTCCATAATATGTTTTCCGATTGCATACTTGCATATCTCATTCCTGAATCATCTATCGTAAAAGAAAATACCTCAACCACTTTGAGCCCTTTGTCTAATAAATCTTTTATTTTAACCATATTCCAGTAGACCTATTTTTATTTCAACAATGCACATGTTTAAGACAAAATTTCCAGAGTAAGTTAGCGATTATCTCGAAGAAGGATGAAGTTTCTGTTTGAGGGCCATTATCAAAATCAAATTCAGAGAACTCTGCAGAGAGATTGAAAACTGAAGAAACACACACGGCAAAAAGAGCCAGGAAATGTAAGGGGTGGTAACCATAATTTCATTGCAAGTGAACTAATTTAATAGGCCATTCAAGAGACGGACGCATATTAACTAACAAAACGATTTCATAACAAACAAGCAAAATATACAACAAAATATAAAATTATGTTGTCTTGTTGAAGTTGAACAAAGCATGAAAACACAAAATTGTGGAAAAGTGAAACTTTCATTAATTTGAATGAATAAGCAGTTTACATCTAAGCCAAAATACATGAACATCTCAAACGAATTATACATCATTACTCCTAAACCTCATCTTAACTTTCCAATAACTTCAAGGTCTCTGTTGCCACCACGGTGGTGGGCTAATCTGAATGATGGAGTCACCAAGCACCTTGCTCCTACAAACAGGGCACTGCATCTCAGAAGTGAAGAAGTACAACCACTTGTTCAAACAATCCCCACAAAACAAATGACCACATTGAGTCACCACCGGCTCTCTAGCCATCTTCACACACAGCTTGCAGTCGAAATACTTTGCAGGTCTCGGGGGAGACAATGGCTGATCCGGACTACTCACAGAGCAGAATGAAGCTTTGTCATCATAAGTCTTATGTTCAAGTTCACTTTCATGAGAAGAAGATGAATCACGGATTGAATCAACCGAAGCAGAGGCATCGTCAGCATTACAATGACTATGGAAAGGCTTGACTTGAGAACCATAAAAGTAATCATATTCTTGTTCTGGTTCTGGAAAGTAAGGTTCTCCGAAATGGTCTTCTTCTGGTTCTGGATAAATAACTTCATGGTATTCAGGTTTACAGTCATCATCCTCTAAATCATCATCAAAATGACAGAATTCATCATGATCACCGTCAAGTTGAGAGCTTTCACAATTGTGATCGTGACAGCTTTCGTCGTGCTGATATTCTTGCTGTGGTTCTGGGAGATATGAACCAGCATCGTCATCAAGTTCACAGCATTCTGGCTCGCAAGTTACATAACCTGAATGATCAGGAGAATGAGCATAACCAACGCTTTGTGGACCGTATGCCTCATACCCAAAAGGGTCATCGTCACGCTTAATTTCAGAACCAGAAGAAGAAGAAAAGTGTTGAGATTCTTCTTGTGGGAGGTTTCTGAAGCGGAAACGCTGAACTTTCTTGGAATCACGCATACGAGGATTGGTGGGTTTAAAGGCACACTTGACTTTCGGTGGTATTATGCTTTTGTGGTTGGAACTGGAAGCCATTGATTCAAACAGTGCAGAGAATTAATGCAACAAAATCGAAGAAGAACAAAGAACGTGACACCCAGAATGCAGAGAAAGCAAAGCAATTGAAGAAGAAGAAGACAATGCGAAAAAAAGGTCGAATCAAGAGAAGGAAGAAGAAACTGGAAACTGAGAGAATGGAATTTTGAGGGTTTCTATATCACATATATATAGTATTAGGGTTTCACGGCTGAATTCCTAATTCCACTAGGACTAGGAGACGTGGTCCGCAAGCTTTCTCCTTTTCGGTTTTTATTTCTATTTTTATTTATAAAAAATGAAGGAAAAATAGAAATTGAATTTTGAATTTTGAATTTGAGAAATAAAAGTTAATTGGCGTTGCTGCTGCCACCGACTTTGCACTTTAATTTTGGCGCAGCCAAACCCTAATTTTCCCAAATAAAATGGGGAAGAAATCGGTGTTGGTAATGTGCCGACTTGGGAGAATTTGGTTTGCACCAAAACCCCAACAGGTTGAATAAAGTTTATGGACCAATGACCCGAATTACCCTCCCAAATCACAAAGAATTTCCTTAACATGCCCAAAATTGTGACTCTATTTTTTCCCTCCCATTTCGATTGCGAATTAATAAGCAAGCCATTAGAGTAATCACAATCTATCTTCTTACACTTTTGATCCAATAATTGTCCATATTTGTAGTTTATTGTCACGATTAATACTTAAGTTTGTATGCTTCTACTTTCGATTAACGTTGTCGTTACCTTACATAAATTTCAAGCCTCCTATTACAGGAAGTCCTGCTATGCATGATATTGTCCAACACAGGTTTGCTCACAATTTCGTATGGTATAGACATATAACAGAGCCAAGTCTCGGGGAAACAATGGTTTAACTTTTACTCCAGTCCGTTACTTTGTTGATTTTTTGGTAGCAAACTAGATACATGAAACGGAAGTATATACTATTTACAGTTCACACACCTCATCATTAGCACATGTTAATTTTACGACACATTTCCTCCAACTCCATGCTGGTTGGTAACGAATGGCTCCATGTTAATGGAGTTGCACTGAAGGAAGATATGATTGTAGAACCGCCCACATGTATTGAATTTAACTGTGAGCAACAGACAAACTAGTTTTCAGGTTTAGTATTTTTCCATTTTTTGGTTAGCATTCTCCACAGAGGTCGCACTTGGTGCGATGGCAAGTGTCTTCCTCCATGAGCGGTAGGTCTCGGGTTCGAAACTTGGGAGCAGCCTCTCCATAAAATGGGGGTAAGGCTAGCCGACATTCACCTCTCCCAGACCCTGCGTAAAGTGGGAGCCTTGTGCACTGGGTACGACCTTTGGTTAGCATTCTCCATTCAATTCAACTTCTACTACGAACTTGAGTAGGTAGTGACCACCCACCGTAGATGTACCAAGCAAAACCATATCCTAACTCTAGGAAGCAATCACCCATCGTGGATATACCAGGCATGATCACTACTAGAATGCATATGGTCCGCCATTGTGGATAAATCAAATAGAATGATAGGCATAGTTTAATAACATAGGCAGGGATCATCCATCGCGGATATACCAAGCATGATCATCCCTAACATCTGCACAGTCCCCCATCATGAATATACCAAACAGGACCATCCCTATACCACTTCTACATAGTGTAACCATATCACCACACATCTTTCCTTTCACCTCCGCACTTACGATTTACAACGTGAGCACAAACATTATCAATTTCATATGACAACTAAGTACCTTGTCATATAGGCATACAAGTTCTACTAAATACTTCTAATAAGGATCTAGGCTCATATTTTTATACTAGTAATCATACATAACATTCATATCTTCTAGAAGTTCAATAAAGATGTATATCATAGTAAGGTGCCATTTATATGTGAACCGAGATATACATCAACTGGGATAGCTAGCTAACCAAAATAGGCCCACTAGGCTCTACCGAGTCTTGAGTAATACTAACTTTATTATTCAAGAATGATTCGGAACATGTTGACCAAAAGTCAACCCTCGGTCAACATGGTCAACGGAACAATCAACCACCCTAGTAATCTAATCTAGAAGATCCACCCACTAGATTTCTGATCCCTAACTTCCTAAGAGTCTCAATATGTTTCTAAAACAACTGATTAAAATTTCATGATGATCTTATGGTCGGATCTCCACCAGTCGCAAATTTAAGTGATGGTCAACGATTGGTTCTAAAAACTTAGAAATTCAATTCGGGAAGATACGTACTTTAGATTCCCAATCCGTAAGTTTCTACATCCTCAAGTATTACACAAGAAATATATTATAATTTCATAATGATCCAACGGTCAGATCATCGTATATTACAAAGGTTGATAATTCTATGATCCTTTCAATTCGGAAGATCCGTACGTCGAATTCCCAATCCACAAGTTTCTAAGGTCCTTACTTAATACGTGCAATAACATCCTATAAATTGGTGACAACCCAACGGTCAAATCATCGTCTAGTACCAAAATCGAACGTCGGTATAATTATCCCCTAATTCGAACAAATGAATCATTGTATCAAGTTCCAACAAATGGACTTTGGATATGAAATCAAGATATTGAGGAAATCTTTCTGTCCGAAATCCAGGTCGTAGAAGTTCCCCACGCACCGCCACGAGTGGTGGCTACGGTGAACGAAACACAGTTATCCAACCAACTCTAATTTCCATCAAATTTTGCAGGCAAGTGGCTCTCAGTATAAAGAACAATTTCCATACCTATGACGAAGTTCAATTCAATTAGGAAGGCACCTGAAATCCCCTCGAACTGTCGGAAACCCTAAAATAGGTATCCTTTTATTCGACTTCAATGCTGCTCGGTCGCCCCCTTTTGAAATGAAGGAGGGAATGTCTGTGATTAGTTTGCAGGTGATTGATGGCTGGGAATCACCAGAAAAATGTCGGAATAACGTCGAAAATTGTGCAAAAACCTGGTCTAGAACTCGGGTCATTCGCAGGTCAAGGGACAATCGAGTTAACTGCCATTTGGCAGCGGCCCCTCCCCAATTTTCTGGATCCCCCTATATATAAAAAATAGCCCTTAACTTTGCTCGCTCATTACTCCTTGGTCACAACTTTGTTTCGCAAACGGTTTTCATCTATGCGCTCGTGGGATCAAACTCTATTCGAAAACACTAAGAGTGACCTCGAAAAATCTAAGGATTTTAAATGATTAATTATAAAAATTCGAACTTTATAACTAAATAATTAAAATTCTAAAATTGATGAATTTAAAATAAAATAAAAATCGTATGAAATAAACTACATAATTAAATAATGAAATTTGGGATTTCACATTAGTGTTCTGTTCAAAATACACGTAACACATTTAAATTAACTACATTTTCCAAGTCCTTCCTCATTCGGTTGGAACCTTGTAACTAAACCTATTGTCATTTGTAGTGACTAAGGTTGAGCTTGTGATGTAGACGCAGCAACTTGGGGTTGTGATATAGAAGCAGCAACATCATGAGGTTGTGAATGGGCATGGAACACAGAGGCTACATAATTGTGAAATATTCTAACTTGAATTACATGTCATCCTTTTGTAACCTAAAAAAATCAGCTAAAGCATTAACATAAATCCGGTTGATATATGAAAACTTCACTTGAGATACATGACCTCCTCAGGCTCTTTAAGTGCACTGAATAATACTAAGCCTCCAGTTCGAGTCCTACATATAGGTAGACAAGAGTTAACGTCAATTTGGATTAAATATATGAAAAACGATATCATCTATACTAAGGGAATGAGGTAGGCTTAGCCTTCTTAATTTTTCAAATATAAAAGGTTAAGGGAGCCGAGCCTTGTAGCATGAGCTTGTAACTAAGCAAAGCATTAAAGTGTTTGGTTGCCTCAATGAAGCGTAACCAGGTGAGGTTATGGCGGTCTTGGTTTGTTCACCATTGGGTGAAATCACACAAAGTGCGCCCTTAAACCCTCGGGTTAGTGGGGTCCCTCATCCATCATGGTTGGGTAGCTAATAAAAATTTTCTTTAGATTAGGGTGACAAGTTAAAAAAAAGTTTAAGGGAGAAATCGAAAGGTAAGTAAAAGTTCAAGAAGGAAATTAACAGTTTACTCTAAAAAGAATAATAAACTCGGGTCGGGTCAAACAAAAGCATGGCCAAAGACCCGAATAAGATTTGTTGGGCAAAGGCGCTCTTTTTCTGTCCAAAAGCCCCTAGAAAACCCGCCCATTAATTCATATCATCTTCTACTTCAGCTCAAGTAAGCTCTCTATCTCTAAAACTCGTGATTATTTTTGTTGATAACCGAGATTTAGAATTCTAATGATCTGGGATTTTGCTTAACAAATATCATGATTATATATACAATCTCCATTATCTGGGTTTTCCCTAAGAAAATTTTGAAAAAAAAAAAATAAATGGGTTTCTCTCTTATATTGTTTAGTTGCTAAACCTAGGATTGAACAACGTGGATGAAATATATGAAAGACGATATCATATATACTAAGAGGAAGGGGGTGGGTTTAGCATCCTTAATTTTTCAAATATAAAAGTTTAAAGGTGAAATCGAAAGATAAGTGAAAGTTCAAGGAGGAAATTAACAGTTACTCTAAAAAGAATAATAAATTGGGGTCGGGTCAAATAAAATCCTGGCCAAAGACCCGAATAAGATTTGTTGCGCAAAGGTGCTCCCTTTTCTGTCCAGAAGCCCCCAGAAAACCCACCCATTGATTCATATCATCTTCTGCTTCAGCTCAAGTAGGCTCTCTATCTCTGAAACTTGTGATTATTTTTGTTGATAACCAAGATTTAGAATTCTAATGATCTAGGATTTTTCTTAACAAAAACCATGATTATATATACAATCTCCATTATCTGGGTTTTCCCTGAGCAAATTTTGAAAAAAAAAAAATCAGAAATGGATTTCTCTCTTATCTTATATTGTTTAAGTTGCTAAATTAAGAGTTTCTTTAAAAGTTACCCATTGAAAAAAAAAATCAGAAATGGGTTTCTCTCTTATCTTATATTGTTTAAGTTGCTAAATTAAGAGTTTCTTTAAAAGTTATCCATCAATCAGCTACTTATGTGCCTACTTGCATCATGTAAAATTGTAGTGGTAAAACTTGATGTTGAGCCTTTTTATTTTTTAGGGGCATTTTGATATAGGCGCCTCGTTTTTTAATTTTTTAGACTAAACATACACTCCTTTTGAAAATTTGATCAAACATTTTCCTAAAATTTTGGTTATTAGTTTCAGTTCCTATTATCCCTATTATCCCTATATTTATGCATTTATTATCCATCTTCTGGGCATTTCTTTTTTTTTTTCTTTTCCTATTATCCCTATATTTATGCATTTATTATCCATCTCTCTGCATTTTTATATTGTTTGTTATAATATTTACTTTTTTTGTGAATATAGTAGAATGTTTATAAAAAAAATTGTCAAATTTTATTATTTAGAAGACCCAACACATAGTAAAGATTTGTTTGATTCTATAGCTACGTCTAGTTACCTATAATATGGACACATTTAGTTTTATAGTGGATTTGATTTTTTGTATTTCTTGGTACATTTGGAATGTAAATGTACCAAAATGGTTATCTGATAGAGACATTTGGTTTTGTGGTACATTTGAGATTTTTTGTTCATTTGGTCTTTTGGTACAGTAGGAATCTAAACGTACCAACAAGATTACCTGACAATGGGCACATTTGGTTTCATGGTACATTTGGTTTCTTTGTATATTTGAAATCTAAACGTACCAAAAATGTTACATAACAATGGGTACATTTGGTTTTATGGTACATTTGAATTTTTGGTACATTTGGTTTCTCGGTACATTTGAAATCTAAACGTATCAAAAGTCGATACTTTTGTTCTCAAATGTACCATAAGTTTTAAGTATATTTTTTATATATCTATACATGAAAAAATATGTATTGAAGACTTTTTATTGATACAATTTTAATAGAAAGAGTTTTTTTTTTTAAATACTGATAATAAGGAAATGAGGAATTACTTAATTAATTTTTTATTTTATTTTATTAAAAATGTCATTTAATGCACAGAAGGGGATTGAGGAAATTAAATTCCTATATTATAGGCAATTAGTTGCTAAGCTACCGTATGTCTCTATATAAATGCATTTAAATTAATGACATGGAAATTAAATAAATAGAAAATTATTCAGGTGGCAATTGATTGAAGCACCTTAATCAAATCTTTAAAAGGGATGAATGTTTAATCTAACAACTATAGAAAATATGTAGAGCATTCTAATTTTCCCTATTTTTTATTCTAATGCTTCACCTAATTGTATCCAACATGCTCAAAATTTGTAATTGGTTAAAACTTTAAGGCTATGTTTGGTTGAGGTTCCGAGGGATTAATGCCAAAAGGAACACAAATTAGTGTTTAATATTATATATCTAATTTCAAATTGAAGCACTTTTAATTGTACATGGTAATCTAGTTAGGAACTTAGGATTGGATGGCATGGATGAAATATATGAAAGACGATATCATCTATACTAGGGGAAGCATGGGCTTAGCCTCCTTAATTTTTCAAATACAAAAGTTTAAAGGAGAAATCGAAAGATAAGTGAAAGTTCAAGGAGGAAATTAACAGTTACTTTAAAAAGAATAATAAACTCGGGTCAGGTCAAATAAAATCCTGACCAAAGACCCGAATAAGATTTGTTGGGCAAAGGCGCTCCTTTTTCTGTCCAGAAGCCCCCAGAAAACCTGCCCATTGATTCATAGCATCTTATGCTTCAGCTCAAGTAAGCTCTCTATCTCTGAAACTTGTGATTATTTTTGTTGATAATCGAGATTTTAGAAATCTAATGATCTAAGATTTTGCTTAACAAAAACCATGACTATATACAAGGTTCTAAAAATCACTAGGCGGTAGTCTGACGGCGGGTAGGGGCCTAGCGCCTAGGTGGGTAGGAGGGCGCCTAGGCAGCCTAAGCAGATTTATGTAAATTTATTATATATCTTGTAAATAAGTGTCTATTTACACCTAAAAAAAACCTATACTTGTATGGATAATAAAAGAATGATAAAATGCAAAACTAGAAGTAGAAGAATATACAAATTATATACATCCAAAAAGTTCAATATTTAAAAAACATTAAGCATATAAACATAATGAGGAGGACTTGGATTGGACATAGAATAAATTATTTAACCTTGTTGTATCTAGTTTATTTCTTTTATTTGTATGTATCCCCTCAAAAGTGCTCCAATTCGTTTCATTATTGGATGAACTTGTAGTAAATCCATCATTTGCAAATTAGGTACACCATTTCTATAAGTATACCATCATGAAACCAAAAAAAAAAAAACACACACACACACAATTAATAAAAAATATAAATAAAAAAAATTGCGTAGGCGCCGCCTAGGCCCATTTTTAGAACACTAATTATATATACAATCTCCATTATCTGGGTTTTTCCTGAGAAAATTTTGAAAAAGAAAAAAGAAAAAAAAACGGTTTCTCCCTTATCTTATATTGTTTAAGTTGCTAAATTAAGAGTAAAAAGTTACCCATCAATTAGCTACTTAAGTGTTTGTGCTTGCATCATGTAAAATTGTAGTGGTAAAACTTGACGCTGAGCATTTTTTTTTTTTTAACTCTAATTCATCACCTAATTGTATCCAACATGCTCAAGATTTGTAATTGGTTTAAAATTTAAGGCTATGTTTGGGTGAGGATCCGAGAGATTAATGAAAAAGGAATACAAATTAGCTTGTAACATTATCTCTATACTAAAATCTAAGCAGAAAAGTACTGTTTGTTAACAGTACAAGGGCGGAAATGCCCTTCTATTCTATTCCTTAGTGTTCTGACTTTTTTTTTACCATTTTATCCTTCACTAACAATTTTCGACCAAAAATACCATTCCGTATTCGGGTTATATTGAAAAATCTGGAAAAGGATCATCGCCGGATCCTTTTTCTTGGGATCCTTCCGTAATCTTGACCGTTCATCGTACATCGTGCGGTCAAGTTTCGTTAGGTACTATTTATATTTAATTTTAAAATTTAAAATGATTTCTAACAGCACGATATACGATAAATAATCAGGATCACAAGATTCAAGAATCCCTAAAAAAATGATCTGACGAGGATACTTTTTCAAAAAATCTCTCAATCTCTAGAATTTTCCTTGGTTCCTATCACCCATCCCCATCCAACTCAGAACTGGTTTTGTATTGCTATGCTTTAACAAAAAAAACTGATTCTGCTGTACTGTGAGAATAAACTCATTTTCGCTGCTTAATGTTTTCAACTTTTTTTACTTAAAACTATAAAAATAAGTTGTTTTTAAGAGTTTACCAAACATATTTTTAAACTCAACTTTTTATAAAAGCGCCTAATTACCAAGTCAGTACTCACCATTCCAACCCCACTAAGGGCTAGTTTGGTATTGCTGTGTTTTGAAAAAAAAGCTGTTGTGAGAATAAGCGGATGTGCTGTGAGAATAAGCGGCTATGAAATAAAGTAGAAGAGTGTTTGGTAAACTTTTTTGTAAAAGTGTTTTTGGAAAAAAAAAAGTCTGATAGTGGGTCTTTTCATTAAAGGAGCATTGTAGCTCTGTGTGAATTGAAAAAAAAACCAGTTTTCCAAAGCTGCAATTAGCAGCTTCAGCTTTTTCCTTTGATTTCAGTTTATTCTCACAGCAGCTTCCAAAATAAGCCCTTTTTTTTAGTTTACCAAACACCTAAAACTCTCACAACTTTTTTTCATGAATGCTTTTTTTGTAGGGAACTTTAACAAAAAGCACCTGGTACTGTTCACTTTAACGAAAAATCATATTTTTACACTATAAATTCAATCCTGATATTATTCACTTTACCCTTTATTTTGTCCTTATCATTAAAACTCAAAGTTTTCAAGCAATTTTCATTAGTTTTTTTTTTTTTTTTTTTTAAGGACCCACCTCCCAAACCACCACTAATTCCTCTCCCCCTCCTTCCCACGCCTAATTCACTCCACCCTCACTTCTCTCTACGCCACTCAGACTCCCCCATCTCCCAACACTGTCAATCTCTCTCATCCCTTACTACTCTGCCTCTCCCATCTGACCCCGCTCTGCAACTCTCCTTCTCCCTCTCAGCAAAACCGAGAACCACCACCATATCACCTCCAAACACCACCCAAATTCACCCAAAAATAGATTTCCAAGAAACGCAGTCTGCGATGCCTGTTCCGTCTTGATTTAAGAAGATTTGTCAAGCGACTGTAATTTCATGGAAAGTTGGCTTAAAGCAGTTCCAAAATTTGGGATATTTTTAGGTTTTTCTGATTCTTGAAGAAAAACCATGGTTAAGAGTAAATTAATTACATTTTAATTTTCATTTAATTCAGGTAACCGTCTTCAGTTTTTTGGTTTGAACGCTGGAACCAGTGATCTTTGAAAAAGGTTGGTTCTTGAATATTTTTATTTATATCCTTTTGGTTGTATGAATGGACTTCCTGTAATCTAAATGAATCTATATTCAATATCTGTTTTTGTATACTGTATTTGCTTTGTTAAAGTAGTTTTTTTTTGTTGAAAAATGTTATTTGGTTTTGCAGATCAAAGGGATCAAGGCGGTGGAGGAGTGGGTTAATGGTTATGTGTTCTTCTTGATAATTGTATGTGTTTATGCTCTCATAATACTGTGAGATATCATGGGATTGTTTGTGTCTTGAAGCACTTTTCATTGTTCATGGTAATCTAGTTAGGAACTTAGGATTGAACGGCATGGACATATAGTTCGTTGATTGCTCTGGTGCAGTTTCAATTGTCGTTATGTCGCGGTCGTTCCTTGGTTACTGCTGTCTGCCTATGTCACTGATGCCACCGATTTCTCACTTCTGTTAAATTTCAGTTTTTCGATTCAGTAGATGTATTAATGGAACGCTGGCGTGGAGTTTTAAAGGTCCCGTTGAACCCAAACGCCAGGACCTGCTACCAAGTTGCAGCATCTCTCTGCCTATCACCTTCTTCCAACACACTAACTGTAAGTTCTGGATACTCAACCAAGCACTTATAGCATTTCCATTTATCGCTTGGTGAATTATCATGAAAGATACGCATTTCTGATCACAGCTTCTGCTTTTTCCACAAAATGTTAGAAATAGAATCGCTGCTAATTTCATATGAAGTAGTGTATAAGTGATGGATTATCCACTTTTTCTTCGGGGCAGCTCTTACACCTTACCCAATTATGTCTCTTTTCTGACTTATGAAGACTTGGCTGTATCTTCTACTTTTCCTGGGAAGCAGGTTCCTTCAGCAAATGTCATATTTTTCAATGGAGATCGAGTGGCAGGAACCAGGAATCCAGTGATCGAGAGGCTATCTGACTTACAAAATATAGCTGAAATACTGGTTTCAAAGATTGGTGGTTCAACCAATGCTTGGGTTATTGACGCTTCTGTTTTCAATGGGCCTTTTGCTGTGTATCGGGACTTTATTCCATCTGTTAATCAATGGGGAGAGCCAAAATCGTACTGCCCTATTGGATACCCTGCTTCTGGGACCATTATTTCCCTCCTGTCAAGGTGCCTTGAAGAGGTATATATCGTACTTCATTGGCCTCTTCAAAATTTTATATTTCTTCACTTGACACTTATAGAAATAATTAAAGATATCAACCTAATGTAGTAGTGTTTCTGGAATTTCTTGGTTGTTTCCTTACGACATAAGTGGCACATTTATGGGATAGAGGGGAGTGTTAGTCATTATGAATCTAAAATTGTACTATTTATGATCCATATTTTAAATTGAATTGGATAAAACGCTTTTTATCTCTCCAACATAAGAGGCTATTAGACGATTCTTATCTCATAAACTAAATTTCTGATGATGGCAGGTGAAGAAGGACAATGCGATACAGAAAGAACAACTCCAACAAGGAATATCCACATCGCATAATCAAACCAAAACATTACTTTTTGGATTTAGTAAGGGTGGTACTGTCCTTAACCAGTTAGTTACTGAACTTGGGTTCTTGGATGTCAAATCCTCTGGAGGTGCATCACTCATGGAGGAAAAGCATATTGGCGTGGAAGAAGGGATTCATATCGTACCTAGTACAAAAAAAAGCCTTTTAAGCAGCATCAGAGAAATCCATTACGTCGATGTTGGATTAAATTCACCTGGTGCATATGTCACTGACCAAAGTGTGATTGAGAAAATCTCAGAACGCCTGATACAAGGAGCTGCAGCAATCTGTTTTATCCTACACGGGACACCGAGGCAATGGCGTGACAACAGGCGAGCTTGGATATCCAAAGAAAAAGAACAGTTGGTTCATCTGCTGGAGTCTGAAGCTCAGAGAAGTGGAGGAAAATTGCAGGTGTGCGAGAAATTTTATTTTGCTGATAGGACTCCTAATTTACAGATGCATTTTGAAATAATTGAAAAGTTGGATTTGAGTTAACAGCTATAAAAATGTAGACATGATTGCTGAGGTTATGCTATGAAAGTGGAATAAATAAAAAAGGTAGTTTATAATAATTCATACCAATTTTTTTCTCTCTTTTTTACCAAATGATAAGGGCGGTGGCTCAGGCCGCTCCCCTAAGCGTCCCCACTCTTCGACAAGTTGAAATCGTGGTGATAGTTTATGGGCTGTGCTTATACTTGGATGCAGGTTTCTCTTCGATTACCCTCGAGTCTGAGTCTGTAGTGAGTATATATGTATTTTAGTGTTGCTTGTAGCTCGTAATTTGGGTAAGTTTGCTTTGAATTGTTAATGACTTCCATAACTGGGTCTTTTTCTTAATGAACGCATTATTATTGTGGTTAAGAATAAACAATCAATCCTTTTTATGATGAAATGATAAGTTAGTATTATAACATGAACTTGTAAGAAAACGACACTCTTAAGCATAGCAATTAACGCTAAACTGCAGAAAAGTAAATTATTATTGAAATAAAAATCTGTTTAATTACATATGAGAAATTAACAACTGATATAGTCCCACTTTTCGGAGGCAAAGTCGAATTGACAGTCTGAACAAAAAGATGCTGGAGTAGTCGAAGGTGAGCAAACTCCATCATAAGGTGGCGGCACTGGCGAACGTAGTGGGAGTGGGTATGATGACAGTCATGATGGAGCGTCCGAAGGCAAGTTCGAACCAAGATAACGATACAGCAATGGTGTACATGTGGGAGAAGAAGATGATAGGGTATTTAAGGGTGAGTACAGACCATATTGAGAAGGGATCAGAGGGATATTAGTGGGATAAAGTGGAGTATATAAAGAATATCGATTATCATAAGGAGATGGCCATGGAGTGTAAGAGGGAAAAAATGGTGGTGCATCATAATAAGGTGGTGGCAATGGAGTGTAAGTGGGATATGGTGATGCCGGCCCAGTACTGCTTGAAGGCGTAAATGGAACAAAATAAGGAGGCGGAGGATATCGATACAACAATGAAGTTAAAGCAGGAGAAGATGGCGGAGAAGGTAGAGGCAACGAACTAAAAGTAGGAGAAGATGGAGGAGTAGTTAACGGTGAGGATGGATCACAAGAGGGAGGCAACAAAGTAAAAGCGGGAGAGGATGATGGAATAGGTGAAGGCAACAGAGTAGTTGACGGCGATGACAGACAACAAGAAGGAGAGGGCAGTGCAGAATTGCTTTCAGTGGAATTAGGGGTTGCACAAGGACTGTAAGGAATAGTTTCCCAAGACGAAAAATCGTCATTGTCATCGTCATCACTCAGCTGATTATCAATACTTTCCCAGGAACATAAATCATCATTCTGATCAACACCGACCGCTTGTTCAGGATCATACGTTGCTTTTGGTCCGGGGATTGCACTCTCTGGCTGGAGCATAGTAACAGGAATCGGTACCGGATGTCGGTTTTGAAACCCGGGATTGAATTGTCCCGTCCTCTGCATGTTGGAAGCCATGATTGTGAAACAAGTTGAAGAAGTTGAGCACCACCAATTCGACAAATATTGAGTATAATATTGTAAGTTTTGGGTTTTTGTTTATATATATTGAATAACTTCAGGGTTTATGTATGTGTATATAGGGTTTTCCTAACCCTAATCCACTTGAAGAAAGGAGTCGAAGGGTTTTCCTAGACCTAGTCTATCTCTACTTTCTTACTTGCCCTAATCTCTAAAGACTTGGGTTTGGCCGAAGATCTGACAAGTACATGGGCTAGGTTAACATCTTGGTCAGATGCCCCCACAATAGAACGAGTTTATTTTCATGTGACATGTCAACTTAATAATATTATATTATGTGGAGAAAATTTTGTAATAGCATTGTTTTAATATTAAACCCTTATGTTGCAGTGACGGTGAACCTGTTCATATAAGTCTTTTTTGAATTTGGTAAATAAAAATTTGGTGTAAAGTTTCATGTGTGTGAGAAACTTTATTTTTCATAAACTGATTTGCAAATGCACTTTGAAATAAATTAGAAATGGAGGTGAATTAAACTATTATACAATTGTAAATTATACGTGTTGTAATTATATTATATAAAAGAGGGTAAATTAATGAAGTTTTTTACCATTAAATTATGAAAATATCATGTTTGTTGTTTGTACTACACATGCATCAAATGTTTTCTGCACTTGTCATTTACAAGAATGAATAAAAAAATAAATGCTTTCTGCACTTCTCATTTACAAGAATCAATAAAAAAAAAAAATTATTGAATTGAATGAATAAAAGAGAATCAACAGATAAAAATAAAGTGTAGAAGTGTGCGGGAGAAACAAAATGAGTGTGGTAATAATATGTCGTGCTAAACCGTCCTTTGGGATCTTGAAATAGATTCTAAAAAGGGAAAAACAAAAGGGAGATAGATGGAAGAATCTAGAACAAAACAAGTAGGGGTAAATTACATTTTAGGCCATTTCTAATGGAGAGGGCTAAAGGTCCAAAAGTCAAAAAATGGTCTGATTTGTCAAAAACTCATCTCTAACTGATGGCTGGATAAATATTCTATGGAGCCCATCAAGCTATTATTTGGCCGAGATGCCAATGTAGCCTATTCTTAGCTCTTTTTTGGGGCTTAGCTTCTCAATTGCAATAATTTAATTAAATTCAACAGTTACATTTGAAAACATCCAACAATATTTTAATTAAATTAACAACTAAATTTATTGTAGGCTTTTTAGCCAAAATATTCTCTTAGATTTGCACAATTCCTCACTTTGGTCCTTGAGATTTGAAATCAATACAGGTCTCTGAGATTGTCCACTATCAATCATTTTGGTCATTCCGTGAATGGTCATGCTAAATAAGGATTAAAATGACAAAACTACCCTCAATTTAATAAACAATAGACCAAAATAACTTAACAAAAATTAAGGATATTTTTGTCATTTTATCCTTATTTAATGAAGATTTTTCACGCAAGGACCAAAATGATTGATGGTGGACAAATTCTATAGATTTCAAATCTCAAGAACCAAAGTGAGGAGTTATGCCAATCTCAAGAACTATTTTAGCTAAAAAGCCTTTAATGTATAAACTTAAAACTAATAAATTGTTGAGGGGACTATGTTTAGCCCCTTCGATTAGAGACAGTATATGAGAATGGTTTGACACTGTTCATTTAAAAATAATTTCTTACAATGCTATAATTCTGGACAGAGCTATATTTAATTATTTCAATTGGAAATGGCCTTACTATCTCAATTTTGAGTCACATAACAAACAATTTTTTTAATACAACAGTCCACATGGACCTCCACTAGTTTAGAGTCCAGTTGGTGGGAGATGAAAGATGAGTAATCTTCAAATTTCTTTAGTCCCCCTTCTCCTTCACATTATCACCTCTCATCCATTGTTTTCCCTCAAATTTTCCATTCTCTATCTCTATTTATCAAAATACAAATAGAATTACCAATTAATCGACTTATAAATTACCCAAAAAAAACCAAAATTATCAACAAAATAAAGCAGTAATTTCATTAGCCAAATAGAAAACATAAGTAAGAAAAATCAAAACAAATGTGTTCAATCCTTATGGTTAGATTAGATATTCAGTATAAAGTTATAGAGGTATTTGTCAGTTTGCTCCTCAAACTTGTAAAGAGCTATCAAATTTTCCCCTAAACTTTAATTTTAGCCAAATTACCCTCCTGAATTTTTATAATTGGTCAATTTGCCTCATGAACTTTAACTTTAGCCGATTACGCTCCCAAAATTTTATAAATAGCCAATCCCCCGCAACCTAGCGTTGGATTTTAAAAATTTTCAACCAATTTTTATTCATCCAATTTTCCCTTCTTTTTGCTCCCATACAATGGTCATGTGGTGCCTACGTGATCAAAATGCATGGAAAATTGTTTGAAATTTTTTAAAATCTAGCGTCAATGGGAGAATTGGTTATTTGTAAAAGTTCAGGGGGTAATCATCTAAAATTAAAGTTTAAGGAGGAACTGGATAAGTAGAAAAGTTAAGGAGATAAATCGGCTAAAATTAAAGTTAAGGTGGGAAATTGATAACTCCATACAAGTTCAGGGAGCAAATCGACAAATATGCCTAAGGTTATGTTTGACTCTGCACCAACCCAGAAAATACAGAAACACACTCGTTTTTTCTGTGTATTCATTAACCATTACAAACTCCGGGCTGAATTTCGAATAAGGTTGATGCAGTTGATGAATGATATCTATATAACAAGTGTGAAATGAAAATGCATTTATTCAAAACATGTCTCGTTATGAGCACGTTCGCGTTGTCATCAAGTTTCGCTTACAAGAACAAAACAATTGTGCAGTTCTGTGTACTCTCATTCATCTCAGAGATTATGATGTTCGACATAAGAAACGAAGACGAATCGCAGACGTTAAACCAGCTACAGCTGCAGTGTTTTGTGCAAAACAAAACGTCATGGATATTAAACCTTATGGAAAGCACATAGGTAAATGAGTCCAGGTTCTATTTAAAGCTTCCAGGGAAAGAAAAAACTTGGTACCGAAGCTAAACAAAAAACTCACATTCTTGGCTTCGGGTTTTGTTGGCAGGGTGACATCTTCTAGGAGAAAGTAACCTCCCCACCTTTGGTTTTTTCTATTAATACTAATTAAGCATTAAACTATAAATTCGTCGTCCACTTATATTATAACACGTAGATTTATGAAACTATGTAATGGAGTTCCAACATCAGACAACTTTTCTTCCTGCAGAGTGCCTCCAGTTCTGGGATACGGCACCTGTAATCTGGGTGGTGTGAGAGTGGGCCAAGTTAGCTTGACAAATCAAAGGGTGGGGTAAGAGAAGATATTTTGTGTTTGGATTCGTAGGGCTGAGGTGATTCGATTTTTGGACGTCAGAATTTCTCCCGTGCCTCAGTTCTTTTTATTTTTCCAACCTCGTGCCTCAATTCTTGGCTAAGTCTTTCTTGTTTTAATTTGATTATTGTGGGGCTGGCAGGTGGATTGGAATTTCCAATTCCAATAGTAAAAAATTTAAATTCAAATACTTCTAAAAGAATTGGATTGAAATTGGAGACTCCCAAAATTTCAAATTTCCAATCTGTTTTTCTGAAAGGGTCCAAACTTATATCAATTTTATTTATAGTTAGCTATTAAAATATTGTATTTTGTGATTAGCTTTTTAATTTTTTTTTACTCATATTGTTCATCATTATTTTGGATACATTTTGTTCATAGTTATACATATATATATATATACATATAAAATCACTCACGTATATTAAAAAAGATAATCATACTTTTTTTTTTCCACAAACGATATACAAGTGAAGAAGAATAATACTAGACAGTATTATTGAGTGATAAAATAATCATACTTGGTACATTAAGAAGTTTATTATATTTATACACAAATATATACCCAATATTATGAGAGAGAGGGAATAACTGAAAAAACTGCCATTCAAAATTGCAACGAAGCATCTAATTAAGAGAGTGAGGAGGAGTGATGAGAGAGCAGGTATGGAGATGGAGCTCATTGGAAAGAAAATGCCTAGACCTTCTCCAACAAGCAAACACAACTTCTTCTCTTCTCCAAATCCATGCTTTTATGCTCCGAAATTCCCTCGATACCAATGTCAATCTCCTCACCAAGTTCATCACAACCTGCTCTCATCAAAACCCAATTGCTCTCGTTCGACACGCCCTCCGCGTCTTCGATCGGAGACCCAATAATGATGACACATTTCTCTGCAACTCTATGATAAGAGCTCACATGGAAAACCGGCAATTCGGTGAATCTTTCACACTATATAGAAATCTTAGGCAGGAAACGGAGTTCGAGCCGGATGGCTTTACATTCACAGCTCTGGCGAAGGCGTGTGGATTAGATATGGCCATCTGGGAAGGACAAGAACTTCATTGTCAAGTTGTTAAGATTGGGTTGAGCTTAGATTTGTATGTGTCCACGTCGTTGGTTGATATGTATGCAAAGTTTGGGAGGATGATTTGTGCAAGGAAGGTGTTTGATAAAATGACGCACACGAGCCGAGTGTCGTGGACAGCTCTTATTTGTGGGTATGCAAGGTCTGGAGGCATGAGTAATGCAAGGAGGCTTTTTGATCGAATGCCTGACAAGGACTCGGCTGCATTTAATGCGATGATTGATGGTTATGTCAAACTGGGGGATATGGGCTCGGCTCGCAGTTTGTTTGATGAGATGACGGATAGGAATGTGGTGTCTTGGACCAGTATGATTTCTGGTTACTGCCATCATGGTGACATACATTCCGCTAGATCACTCTTTGATGCCATGCCTAAGAAGAACCTTATTTCTTGGAATGCCATGATTGGAGGTTATAGTCAAAACAACCAACCCCATGAAGCCTTGAAGTTATTTCAGGGAATGCAGTCAACTACGTCGCTTGAATTGGATGGTGTGACTGTTGTGAGCATTCTTCCAGCTATTGCAGATTTGGGCGCCTTGGATTTAGGTCGTTGGGTTGAAAAGGTCGTACAGAGGAAGAAGCTTGATAGGATAACTAATGTTGGCACTGCGCTTGTTGATATGTACGCAAAATGTGGTGAAATTGAAAAAGCCAAGAGACTTTTTGATGAGATGCCTGAAAAAGAAACAGCTTCCTGGAATGCTCTGATAAATGGATTTGCAGTCAATGGCCATGGTGAGGAGGCACTGGAGATATTTTTGGATATGCAGAAAGAGAACTTTATGCCAAATAATATTACGTTTATCGGGGTTTTGTCCGCTTGTAACCACTGTGGTCTGGTAGAGGAAGGGAAAAGGTGGTTTAAAGCAATGGAGGGCTTCAGGCTCGTCCCACAGATTGAGCATTATGGTTGCATGGTAGATCTGTTGGGAAGGGCGGGATGCTTGGAAGAAGTTGAGAAATTGATCGAAGCCATGCCTTATGATGCTAATGCAATAATTTTGAGTTCTTTTCTTTTTGCATGCGGCCATTATGGAGATGTCACAAGAGCGAACGAAGTTTTAAAGAAGGTGGCCAAGCTGGAGCCAGGGAATGATGGAAACTATGTAATGCTAAGAAATTTGTATGCCAGAAAGAGAAGGTGGAGTGATGCGGAGGAAATTAAGAGGTTGATGAGGAAGAATCAAGCAAATAAGGAGATTGGTTGTAGTGTCATAGAGGTTGATGGTAGAATCGAGGAGTTTGCGGCTGGGCACAGAGTGCGTACGCATACAGAAGCTATACATTTAACCTTGCAGCAAAGTTGGAAGCATATGATGGGGGAAGGTTCATATTGAATTTATCATCTTATAGAAACGGGGTGAATTGCTTATGAGTATAGAGAAAAAACAAGCATATACCACTACCAACCCGTGCCATGCCTTTCCATCATGTATACAGGGAGGTTAAGTGTTTATCAAGTTATACAGTGAAGCATACAATGGAGAGCAAAGACTTCTCCGTTTTAGCAGAGACTTCGATAAGTTTTTTGAAACTCGTTCACCAAACCGCTTGCTTATTAAGCAAGAAAGAAGGAATGTTTAGGCAACTGCAAGATAGGGAACAACTTCAGATGCCTGTCCTAAGGTAGCAATTGTCCAAACTTCCAAGCTAAGAAGCAGATTTCAAATGAGGATGGAAATTGGAAAGCCTAAGATCAGATACCTTTCTTGCACCTACTAAACGGGACATTCACTAAGCCCTCAAACCGCTCTGTCTTCTCTCTCTCTTTCTCTCTCTTTCAATACATATGTACATACACACATTGTTTTGGACGTGCTGGTACTGGGATTCTAAAGAATGGGACAGTCTATGAGTTTCATGGGATTGGGAGGAGGTTGGTTCATTTTCTTTTTCATGCTATGTAGTTTGCATCCGGAGTTTTTAGTTTCATGTTTGTCCTCTCACAAACTTTGTTTTCATTTCTCAAATTCTTTTTGCAGTAGTTTTTTCTTTCTTTTGTTGAAGATACTATGTTGAATAATTTTATGCAACTCTTCTAATGATCTTGAGCTGTTTATAGGGCTGCGATCCAGCCAGATGCTAAACTTTTTAATGGGAAAGGTGTACCAACAGTTCATCGACAAAGATATCCAAAATTTTGAGGATTTCCAGTTGGCCATTCTCGATATTTTCAAGTAAGCTTATTATACAAGTATAGCGAGAAGTAAAATACGTGATTTTGAAATAATAATATACAAGATTGAACCCAAATCACCTAAACACTATAACTTTTGTTTTCAAAAGTCCTGTTAACCTGTTGTCAGCATTAGCAACCAAAATTGGCCATTTTTTTCACAACTAAACCAGCAACCATTTATGTCACTTATCATGGTTTCTAGTTTTTACATGAGACTATGGTTAAGTTATTTCTTATCCCATCGCTATTCATTTTTAGTGCCAAACATATCATACTACTTATCCTATCTGCCAAACAACGCCTTAAGAAAAACGAAAACATCGCCACAGCGGAATGGACACTCCTGTTTTAATCAGCCTAAAGCATATTGTTATAAACATAGGACTAATCTCTAATAAGTGTCTTTTTCTTTCTAATTGGCCTAAGTCATATTCTTGCATTTTATTATGACCCAAATTTCATTAGATTTCCTAAATTTTTCCTAAATTTTGGACAAAGAATATCAAGCTATAAATATGCCTCTTCTTTTTTCATCTACAAGTTTCTTGTATGTGTTTCTGCATCAAATGTACCATCACACAAAGCATCTAATACTTTGCCGTTGATACAATCTTACCCAGCACTTTCAATTCTTCTCTGCCCGGTAAACACTACAATGTGCCGTCGCACAAGGAAATTGAGGTCAGTTAAAATTGACCGTGCTTCTTCACTTGCCAAGCTTCTCTTCTCTAATACACTAACTATTAGCAGGCTATGTTCATAAGTTGGAAAAATGCCAAAGTGCAAGACAGGAGGGACATCTTCATCCAATTTATGAAGGACAATGTAAGGCTAAGCAAGGTCGATAACGCTACCGTGATAACAGGAGTTGTAACGCCGCCGGTAGCCATGGCTGCTAAAAGGGCAGGGGAGAGTGTGCCCCAGCTCAAAATGATCAAGGCCATTCCTGACGTCTTTTTCGTGCCATCAGCAACGGTATTGGCTCTCGTTTGTGTTAAGATTTCCAGAAGAATTTTCACGGGAAAAAATGCATCTTCGACACACTCCGAACCTGATATCCAGACGAAGACCGAAACCATTGGCGTAGCTAGAGCACCGCAAGCAGGTGCTACCGCATCTTCGGTCATGGGAAATCACCATGAGGAGCGAGAAATCATTCCTGAAGCTTCCCCTGCAGCGTCTTAACTACTCATGCCATTTTATTTCCTTTTACCATTTACAGTCTCTGAATTACTGAAATATGAATATGTTCAGAGTATCTGAATTACTCTAGTATCTTCCTGCTGAATTGTTATTTCTTGGTTTGTAACAAATATGACAAGTGTTTGTATCTATTGAAGGAATTAAAATGAGTGGTTGGATATTGAAAATGTGCCTCGAAAGATGTAATATAGAAGAAAACTAATTGTTTGTGAGACATACACTTAACAAATATGTTGTAACTAGTTGAGTGCTTTTGGTTTTAACATATTTGTGTTGAAGTTGTGAGGATGAATAATCCACTAGAAATTTTTGTAGCATGAGAGCTAATTCACGACTCAAATGAGTAGTGACCTATAGAAATTTGCAAACCGCAGCCTTTCTTTGCAGGACAACCATATATGCTAGCGGTGGCGAAGATCTTTTCAATTTCGCCCATTTCCCACAATTTATGGTTTCGCCACGGATCAAAACATAGACATGCTCGTAGACTCTTGAAGTGTGACACAGTCATGATATTCAAGTGTTGTGTAAAAAATACAAGTGTTTTTATTATGTATACTGATCTGAAACTTGAATACTGAAAACCAAACCAAAATTTTGGTTTTTTTCGAAATTCGGTAAAATACGAAAATTATTTCGATTTTTTTTGTTCAGGATCGGGATTGGGCCTTCACCCCCAATTTGTTAGGCTTTTTTTTATTTCATATGAATTTTTGGCTGAAATTTGGTCAGCCGAAGGATGTGTAACTAATTTGAGCCGATTGTATTCATACCAATTTGGTGAGCTCAATCGATACCAATTTGGTTAGCCTAATACATACAAATTCTATTTATCGACATAATTCTTTACACTAGTTATAATTTTATATTAACAAACTAGTAGCAAATCATGTTCATCATTTTATTAATGTATCATTAGTAATTATACTAGCAAACCACTTAAATTAAAAATACATGCAACTAAAATAAAATAAGTTAAGCTACAAACCGAAAAACAAAAAAAATTAAATTACAAGCTAAAGTTTCAAATGAATTTAATATTATTTGTTCGAACTTCAAAGTTCAAGTTCATGAAGGTTGCCCCTGCATCACTGGAAGCCGCAAAGATTGCGTCCATTCGAATAAATATGTTACACAAAGGATTTAAGGTACACATAGAATGCATATTATCAGGCCTTTTAAGGAACGTATCTCCATTTTTTTTTCAAAAATAGGAATTAGTTGGGAGATATATTTTACATCGATTTTTAACGATCCGAATCTTTTACTTTGTAAGTCTCTATTTATAGATCATCCTTACAAAAATTAGATTGAATCTGAAATCATTTGCTTATTATTTAGTTATCACAATGAAATTTCATTGTTTCTTATAGAACAAAGTGTTTGTCGCTTTCTTTGAACTCAATTAGATGTCTCAAATATTTCGCAAGGACGATCTAAGAGGTGCAACTTAAAAAATAGACGGTTAGGATTCTTGAAATTCGATGTGGTGTGAGCCCCACAACAAATGTCCATTTGAAAAAAAAAAACAGAATCATTTCCCTTAAGGAGCTCCTCCTTATTATAAATGTATAATTCACATACGAGAGTACTTGAAACACTTGGGGCGTGTTTACATATCCGTAATCAGAATGAAAATGTGGAATTGAATTCTAATTACGGAGTACTCTGATGTTTATTAAACATGGAGGAATAAAAAAAGCAATGGGGCCTACACAAATTTTTTATTATTTTCATGATCATTCACATTATGCACAACTCTATGCATATGCCAAAGAAAAGAAACTACAACTTGAGCAAGAAAATTTAGATATTAAAGTAAATACTTAAATTTAAAAATAAATAAATAAACAAAAGCTTTTTAGTGTGTCTATGAAATTAAAAAAACATTAATTTTTTTCTTACTATTATATATTATATCAAATTTTATTAAAAAAAAGTATATAAAATATTTGATTTGGGACAAAGGCATTTTAGTAATCATACTAGTTTATATTCCGATTCTGCTGAATTAGTAAACAGCTTTATGAAATTCTACTCCGATTCCAGAACCAGAACATTTAAGTAAACAGTTTCAACATGAATCTGATTCTGACTTCTCCTCATTCCAATCCCTCCTCAATTCAATCCCTCTTCAATTCATTTCTCTCATTTTCATTACAGTTACGTAAACGCGCCACAAATATTATTCAGGATTGAAGATAAGAAAGCTTACCAAGAAACGATCGCCTTGTGACGTTTACTTTTGTGCTTATCCTTTGTCTTCTTTTCTGAGGCACAATAGCATGTCAATATCAATGTCAATGTGACAAGTAATTTCCCATAAAGAAGCTCAATTTACATCCTTATTCAACTAAAACCATACCAATTTAGTACGATTCCATGCTGAGATATATTCTAACATCAACAAGCTATGTATATAAATTTATGCTCAAGTACTATATTCATGTCAAGCTCATGCTAAGTGTATTACACCATAGTCTTAGATGATTAATGCCAACTAGTACAGGCTTGCACTAAATGGATCCATTTTGAGTGTAAGCGTGAGGCTAGCTAAGCTGCAGAACAAGTACTAACACAAATGAATTCATATGTGGATGTGCAGAAAAAAATATTCACAAATCTCATAAATCACAAGATTAACATCAAATAAAATAATTGCATTTTCTAAGTAAAAGAATTTGTCATGATAACACAACATTTCATATAAAACACTTTCGGAAATCATATATCATATAGGTTGGAAACAAAAGCCCACTTACTGATGTATTGCCGGATCATAACTGCCTTACCCTACTTGGCCTCTGAAATTATAGGGATTAATCTCTCCTATATAGAAAACCACTATTGGTCATTCATTATACTACTCAAAACTCATAATTACTAAGGAGAAGAATCTAAATTTCATTTTGTTTGCTCGTGTCGGGTGTTTAAAGTGCGTGAAAAAAAAGCTCACCCGCTACCACGCGTCGGTGGTCGTCAGTCGTTGTCGGTGGTGCGGTTATCCTCATAGCAGGCAGTGGTGCACATACGCCTGTACTTGCCACTGATGGCGAGTAGAGTGGTTTGCCACTGGCGGTGTTCTTGCCTTTAACTGCGCTAAACGTGCCAACACGTAACGCTAAAGTTTTATTTTAACCCAATATTTCGTCGCCATTGTGGGATATTCACTCGTCTCCTTCCTCTCGTTAATTGTTGAAAGCTAGAGTTTTCTGCCAGAATTCTTCACAGAACATAACAGGTTCACAACTCAACTATTTTTTTAAGCAAAATGTGTCAAAATGAAGATTGAAAGGAGAGGAATGAGATTTTACGTGTTTAACTTACGTTCCATTTGCGCTTACGCGTTTGTATCGTCAAGTACTATTCAAATAACATAACAAATGAGACAAAATAGGAAAATAGCTCAAATGTCCACATAAGATTTCCACTTAGTTCTTTGGGGGTATTTTCATAGTTACAGAACTTCGAGGAATAAAATTGAGATAGATTGCAACAATTTTGATCGTAACACATACATGTACTAGCAAGAGAACCCTGGTACGACCATATTTCTAGATGTTGAATTCCTTATGTTGCTTTTAGGTTTTTTTTTTTAACCGAAATAGTCCATAAGATTTGCATAACTTATCATTTTTATTCCTGAGATTTGAAATCGGTAAAATTGGTCCCTAAGCTTGTCACAATGAATAATTTTGGTATTTCCATGCAAAATCTCCATTAAATAAGAATAAAATAACAAAAATACCCTCAATTTTTGTCAAATCATTTTGGCCTACTATTTATTAAATTGAGGGTAGTTGTATCATTTTAATCTTTACTAGAATATGGGCACACACAAAGTGTGTGAGAAATTTTTTATTTTTGTTTTTGAAATAGAAGGAGAAATGAAGGGAGTGATGAAGAACGTGAGAGTAGGAATTTTTTTTTTATTAGAGATATGTTAGGATTACATGTATATGAGGCTTTGAAAAAAAAAACAGCAAAATTTGATTGTGTGAAATTACATTTCTGCCCCATATTTCTTATTCATGTTCTGTTTTAATTAGAGAGTTAAATTGGTAATTTCATAGGGTTTTGGTAAACAATGAGTGTTTTATTAATTAGTAGAGATTTAACATAACTATTCACAAAAGCACCAAAATGATGGATGGTGAACAATTTCATAAACCACTTGTATTGATTTAAAATCTTAAGGACCAAAATAAGGAGTTATACAAATCTCTAGAACCATTTTGGCTAAAAAAACCTTGTTTTACAATAGTTACTGTAATACAAAATTACCTTTTGGAATATTTTTTTTTTTATCACAGCAAATACAAACGAATGAGGATCCTCTCCAGATCCTCTTTATGAGAATTCCGGAAATCCTTCAATTACATCCGTTCATCATACTTCGTTGGCCAATTTTCATCAAGTACTTTTTATATTTAATTTTAAATTAAAAAATTACAATAATTTCTAATTGCACGATACACAATAAACGAATATGATTAGAGGATCCTCAAATATACAAATCAACCAAGCAATGCGATTAAAAATGCAAGTATTAAGCACACGGTAATCGAGGTATAATGCAGAAATTCAATTGATCAAACACGAAACAGAATTTTAATATTTCCGGAAACCATAGTATGCTGGCCTGATGAAGCAGGATTTACAGTTGAAATCATATACGCATGTGTGACAAAAAGCATTTACAGCAGAACAAGTAGCATATACAAGAGACCATTGCGAAAAAAAAGTTACTGTCGCTTCTAAACCAGCTAACTTTAGGATTTCCGGTTTAAAGTATTCAAGTACGAGCCGGGTTTTCGCCTCCCTTGATTTCTTGTCTTCCAAGGCAACGCAGTCCTGGTAGAGGAATCGGGTTCTTCAGTTGTATTAGGTACACTGGAGCTTGTGGGCATCACTTTTTCTGAATACCGAACAGGAACATTTGTGGGCAACACAGTTTCCGAAACTGGAGCAGGACAACTGGTTTTCTGCTCTTCAGGCGATATGCAAGGCTTCCGTATGAACGGATCTTTAACTTCTAAATCATATGGCTCAGCCTTGACAGCATCCTTAGGTATAAGGTGTATATCCTCGGCCTGTCACAATACAACATAAGGGTTACAGTCCATCTTCATGATTGATCCAGCATGATGGTTATAACACAAAGCAGCATTTAAAAAGAACAGTGCCAAATCTATAAAAATGGTCAGTCACAAATATAATACAATAAATTTAAACCAAAAAAGACAAGCGTTTTGATCAATTCGTAAAGGAAACACTTACATTTTCAAGTACTCTGCCAACCAGAGGCTGATCTGTGACAGTAATACCAGGAAGCGGGGTCAGCTCTGCACGATTTGAAACTGCAATCTCAGGCAAGAATGGATCTCCCGTGTCACATTTGATATGCATAGATGCAGTGGATAAACTTTCGAACAGTAATCTATTTCCATTTTCACCATGAAAAGCAGGATTTTGAGCAGAGCCCATCAATGCATCACAGGGTACTAGGAAGTTGTTAGCTGAAGAAATGTTTCCTTGATTTTCCTTCACGACCTTGTCCACTCGAGTCTTCAACTTCCATACTTTTGAATGTACCACTTCAATCTTCCAAAGAATATCTTCCAAGGAACTATTACCATCCTTGAATTCAAGAGATGACCATATATCATTTGTCTCAACATCTTTATTGCCAGTGCAAGTTTTGTCTCCTGCAATATGGAATATTAAAAAAGGGAATGAAAATAATGAACGAAAAATAACAAACAATGATCAAATAATCAATTAAAGTGATAGATTTCAGCATTCAAAAATATATACTGAACCTGCAATAGCATAAACCAAAAGAAACTTCAAAGTCCCAACATTTCCATGGAACAATTCAAATTCTTTAAAATTCCAGGAAAAGCATTATATCAATAAAATGTTGTCTTATACATAAGAACGTAAGAGGTTAATGAGGCAATAAGCTTAAATCAACTTTAGCATATACTGTACTAAATTCTTAACACTAGTTTTTTTCCATGACAAGCTCTGAAAATCAAAAACATGTCGAAAGACCACAAGGACTTCCCTGTAAATATTATGTTAGAAAATAAATGCACTTACAACTTGAGAATCAGACAAAATTGAAGAGTAGAAGATTCATTGTCTAACAATGCTCAAACAAAGAATTCATAGAAACAAAGATTTGGTCTCCTACGATAGGGTAAAAAAATTTCTCGCTGCGGTACTTATAGTAGTAGCAAATGCAATATGTGAAAATCCTTCTACTGTTTTCTTGATAGAACAAAAAAGGAGCAGGTCCCTAAGAGGGTACTTTCAACTTATCAAAATCTGAGCGCTCCTCAGATAAGAATCGGACTGTTGCACAAAATTGAAGAGTAGAAGATTCATTGTCTAACAATACTCGGACCAAGAATTCATAGAAACAAAGATTGGTCTCCCACGATGAGGTAAAATATCCTCACTGCAGTAATTATAGTGGTAGTAAATGCAATATATGAAAAGCCTTCTACTGTTTTCTTGATAAGACAAAAAAAGAAGCAGGTCCCTAAGAGGGTACTTTCAACTTATCAAAATCTCAAAACTCCTCAGATGAATAATAAGCGGTAGGAAATGAGCCTAATTAACAACTGAAAATGCAAATGCATATAAAGGATTTTAAAGGACAGACAACCGAATAGCAAGTCTCCTTCAATTTCTGATTTGCACTTTCCAGCACAAAGAACATGAAGAGTAAACAAAAATTGGGAAACATCTGTTTGTCCAATAAAATCGGCACTATAAAGATTATATCATCAACAACATGCAATTAATATGTTGAGGCAGTGTTCCAATATGTGCAAAAAAATTGACTTCATTATGGAAACTAAATAAAAGCCAACAAACATGGTGATACACAACTATATTAGCCCTCGTACAGTAAAAAACAAAACAGAGGCATACACACTTATCTTTCATAGGCGTTTTGCACATGAAAATTACATGTATGCATACCCATAAGGAAAGTTTAGTGTACTAGCAAGGTACGCAACCACCAAAATTGTAGAAAAAATGATATTCCGTACTTACCAGAATCACCCCAGTCTCCCTCCATGAAAACACCATTAGCACAAGACCTCTTACTTTCTGGAAAAGGAAAGAACATGAAACACAAATCAGATTTTTAATTGGCAACAATGCATGAAGAAAAGTTTTATAAATTCATACCATAGGAGAAAAGATTATGTTGGGACATATAAGATGCTATATTGGTAGTATCTTCAACTCTCTTTCTTTTCTTCCTTTTCGTTAACTTTGACATTGCATCAAATTCAGACTGCTCTATTTGGGCATACTTTGCAAGCTGTGAATCATATTTTTTGTCCTGAGACTGAAGTTCCTTAATCTTCAGTTCCAGCCATTTCAAGCGCCACATAAGAGGACGTATAAACTTATTCCAATGAGTGGTCAACCTTTTCCTCCTAGACAATCAGATATACACGTAAAACAATGTGAATGTCACAATAAAATACAGTTGAATCCAATATATATCATGGTAACACTAACACTATAGTGGGCACAACCATTAAAAAAATGAAACAAGTATATCCTTAAAATCAGAATAATTTGCAACTAGCCTCCTTTTTATTCACGATAGAATTGATCTTCAACAAAGTGGTAACAGATTTTAACATATGTAGCTGACCGGCAACATACCACTAATCGACCAGCGACACATGATCGCATCCCAAAAAGCAGGATCCTATCCCCAAATGATATTCATACTATTACTGGCCAGAACCTGAAGGAAGGAGTTGAACCTATCCCCATCCAGTACCCAGAGATTAATATTCACCTCATTCATTCTCACCTTCCTTTTCCCTGGCAATGCAGGTTAGAACCCAGCAAACCAGGCCTAACTTTCACTCCATAAGATTTATTTAAACGAGCATTCACAGACAAAGGAAATTGTTCCAAAGAGTGACTCCAGCCAAAGTCCATCTCTATCATGGCCTCAAGCTAAGAAAGCCCCATTTAACAAACTTAAATCAACAAATATTATCGAACTTCTATACATAATCCGATTTATATTTTGAAAAATAGGGACCAGATTGCAAACAAGAGACTTGTCTACCTTACCTTTGTAATTGTATGCTAGGTGTGATATCTTCAATGCTACCCGATAGACAAGATCTAAGTAAGACATACATGACATAACTCAAACCAAAATCATACATGACATAATTCAAACCAAAACGTACCTTGTTTCAAATGCACCAAAATATTCATCATAGAATGGGGCGAACTCATTTCCATGCAACGGCGACTGAACTTCATCACCATCCGACACGTAACCATTCTCTGTCCCTGAAGTTGTATCACCAAAAGAACTCGAACTCTCTGTCAAATCCCCGCATTCACTTTCAACGATCTGCACAACATTAGGACTTGTAAACCCAGTTCTGTTTACCTCCACATTCTCCCTTACATTTGATGCAGAAGTTTGTCCAACCAATCGCGTTTCCATGTCAAAAATATTATCTTTGTAGTTACTTACACAAGGCATAAGTTTATCTTCTAGGTCTCGGTTGATACTTCCATCCTTAGCAACTGGCAGTTCCATTCCAGTTCCCGACTTCGGTTTCGGCTCCAATTCAGGGCCCATCCTGCAAATTCACACAAACTAGAATCCGTCTTTTCAGAAATAAAAAAATAATTAAAACTAAATATGTGATCCCAACTCAATCTATAACAACAATGCAGCCATAAGAATTCCCAATCAAACAAATCCGCGAAAACCCCACGCTACGGCCTACCCGTAATCTCAACCTTCTGGTTCGTAAGCACAAAATTTAATCACGTTTAATTGACGAAAGGCCACATAATCTTAACAATAAGTTAACAAACAATAAATAAATAAATCAATGACAGTGGAATTATTATTTTTTTTTTCGAAAATTACTATTGGAAACAGACAAACTAAAGAAATCCCCAAAATTTTCTACTGCAAAATTCAACACTAAATTTTGAAAAATTAGGAAAACGAATTCAAAAAGCCTAGTCTTAATACAAAAAGCCACAAATTTAAGACATTCAATTGATGAAAACCTCTAATTCCAATAGAAACCATAAAACCCCAAACCCTCGAAAATATATCAGAGGAGAGAGAGAGAGAGAGAGAGAGAGAGACCAACCTGGCTTTGCAGAAACCTTTTTTCCGTGAGAACGAGAAGGAACATGTCACCGCCGGCGCAGTTTAGCGGCGGTGCCAGTAACCGTAAGCGAGACGTGTCGGACTCTGATTGGTTTGAGGGCAAAGATTCTCGGTGGGAGTGTTTCTCGCTCCCTCAGAGTCGCTCGCAGTTGCTCTCTCGTTTCTCTCTCTATTGAAGTGGTCGGGGGGATGTGATCAAAACTTGGGCCGCACGTGTGGGTCCAAATGTATTAAATTATGAATTAAACTTTGTTTTACATTATTTATTTCTTAAACTGGTTGTGTCATGTTACGCATTGATCTTTCATGTTGTGTTTTTGTTTGAAATTTTTTAACTGTTGTCTCAACATTTTGCGATCCTGTCAACCTTTAAGAAAATAAGTTGGGTTTAACTTGACATATTAGGTGGAGAACAAAATTTTAATAAAAAAATATCAAAATTTGAAGATGGTCTTAGAGCATCTCCAAAAGAGATGACAAATATGCCAATTAGGATTAACAGACATCAAGGGTTTTCTCTTTAAAGGAAATGTCATAATTGACAGTTGAGTCATTTAACCTTTTGTTTTCTAGTAGTTTTTTACAACAAATAAAAATAGAGTCAATTTTATTACTTATGCGTGGGGTCTCATAATTCACCAATAGAATACAACTTTTAAATTATTTTTTTCTAAAAAAACTATAGATGTGAAATCTCGTTCCAGGATTTCACTATTTAATTTTTTCGTGTTTCGTATTTACGTGAATTTATTTTATTTTTGTCAAATTTTAATTAGTTACAAAGTTTGATTTTTCGTAATTAGGCTTTGTGATTTCCAGTGAGTTTATTTATGATTTTGTGAAGTATGGTTTATGAATGCATTTTTTATCTTAATGATTGATTAACGTATTTAAATTTTAATATAATGCATCTTTGATTCATTGAATTGATTAATTATTGTGACAGTAGAATTGTTGTTGAAAAACAATGTGATATATATGAAAGATGAATGACAATCATGTTGCTAAATGGTTGCATTAAGTAGTTTAGAACCTAGTGAACCATGCTCATTGAGTTATATTGAGTGATTTTGGAATTTTATGCTTCTTGCCAGTTAATGCCTTGAGAAATTTCAGAGCTTAACATAAGGGTGAACTATGAATGGCTTGATCTCGTCTTTGGATACGTAGGTTGTCTAACACAAAGGTTAGATGCAGCCATAAAAGAGAAGAAAGGATACCATGTTGTTAAACTAATAGGTTGTTTTAGTCATGCCTTGGAAGTGAGGCATGATAGTTAAATAGGTATGTTCTAATGTCTCTGATGTCATGTGTCGGTCTTGGGGGTGTCTCAAGGGTCCAATATATAATAAAAATAATAAGTTAACACATTTCTTGGAGCCACTTAGTAGTAATGTCTAGTGGTATTCCTCTTCACTTCTAAGTGAGAGGTCTTAGGTTCGATTCTCACTAAAGGTGAATTTGAACCACATTATTGTTAGCCTATTGTGAGGCTAAGCCCTCCTCCTTTGTCTTTGTGTAGATAATTTCGTTTGTTCAACAAAAATTAAAAAAAAAAAGACACACACACACACATACACATTTCTTGGAATGAAAGAAATACATTAACTTCAAATGGTCACATCAGTCAATAAAATTTTGACAATTCATATTTGACATCTCCATTGGACAACCATCATC
This sequence comes from Malus domestica, assembly GCF_042453785.1. NCBI lineage: Eukaryota > Viridiplantae > Streptophyta > Magnoliopsida > Rosales > Rosaceae > Malus > Malus domestica. The sequence continues at coordinate 11,179,886 of NC_091667.1, read as the reverse complement.
ACCATTGCCACCTCCTCAACCACCATTGTAACCTCTACACACTAACCACCATAAACAATATTGGTACCACCACCATACCCTTTACAATTGTTGATGCCTTCATTATCACCATCATCGGCCCCATCGCCACTGCTAATGCCACCGCCTGCACCCATTATCGCCGTCGCCACGACCTACGACTACAACCACCAGCCTTACTACTGTAACCAACACCACCACCATTGTTGCATCTGCCACCGCCAACAACGCTCCATGACACACCCCAACCCAAATCAATGCGTGCTAGCCGTCACGTGAGGGTGACGTAGCCATGTGCGCGGTGCAGAAGTGATAGTGATATGAAAGTGTGAGTAAACAAAACCAAACTAACTAATTTACACTATACTAATATATAAGTGCAAGAGAAGATATTTAAATATAGTTACACTTATTCAGAGCATAGGTAACCTAAGTGCAGTCCAACGAGTCAAGTACTAATTATACAATACCAAAAAGATGATCCTACATTATTTACAGTCTGTCAGAACCATCGTCGACTCCTCGTAAGCCACCAAGAAGCACGCCTACTTAGAACCTGGATGGGCACAAAATAGAAAGTGTGAGTGGGCAAAAACAAAGCTTTTCAAAACCATTTCTCTTTCCAAAAGTAATAACCCATTACCGTAAAACCCGTATAATTTCCCAAAAACTAGCATATGTACATATACATAAACCATACTCGAAAATAGTGAAATCCAGATATATGTCGTGTCAAATATCTCAGCATAATAATTAAGTAAAGCATGTAAAGTGATATGTCAACCGGATCCATTTAGTGTGGCCTGTACGACTGAACCTATAGCTCATCAAGTATGCCTGTACACGAGTCGGAACCACCTAGTGTGGTCTGTACAACAGGGCTAGGTGTAATAAATACGCTCAAGTACTACGATCATGTGAAGGCTGTGTGATAAATCGCGGGTCACCTACGAGTCGAAACCACCTATTGTGGTATGTACGATAAGGTTGTGCACCAAACTTGGATCCAAGGTGAGTGTGCAGTGCTAGAGGTGAACATCACGTGAATGATTGTGCCCTGGCCACGGGCGGGAGCACTAACACTTGGGTGCATGTTTATGAGCTCTAAATGCATCTATATATAACTATCATAATGCAACTCACAATCATCAATACATAAAATCATCTGGAACTTACCTGAGCGCTTGCAGCATCAAATAAAAATCATTTAAATCAATTTTTCTGGGAAAAACGTAAGGCATATATATATATTGAAAACCAAAAACCCACTCACTGATATGTGGCAGGGTCGTAACCCCCGTGTCTCGCCTGACTGCGCTCATCCTCCGGAAACGTCTCACTTATATGTGAAACAACTATTTTAACTTTAATTTTAAGTACATAACCAAAACTATATAATAACTTCTCATACGTTGCTCAATTGGGGTGTTTGAATATACCATCATGGCCTACTCAACACCACGAACATCCCTATATTTTGAGAAAAATTTGCTGATGGCTCACGCTCCCTCATGCGCTGGCCAAAGCACGGTCACACGCACCGACTAAGCGCAGGCACGTGCTTGGCACACGGACGAAATCTTTAACGCCGTTAAAGAATATTTCGTTAAATAATAGAATATCCCATTAAATATACCTGACGCCGTTAGGTCTATTTGGTCAAAATTGATGGAATATTTTCCTTCTTCTCCGGTGGTTCGCCGGATTTTGCCGCCGACTGCCGTCTGTATCATCGGAAATTGGAAAATCTTTAAACCTTAATATCTCCTTCGTTTTTCAACCAAATTTCATGAAATTTATACCAAAATGAAGCTCTAAACGAGTAGAACATATTCTTACCACTTTGAAGATCTAAAATAAACGGAAAATAGTCAGAAAATTCCTCGTAATGCTAAACCTGAAAACCCACGAGTAAGATTATCCCGACATCCAAACTACTTCAAAATTACTCCAACATGCTAAAGAAGCTAGAAAAATACCTTCTTAAGTCTCAACACTAGCTAAAACCTTCGCAATCACGTCGGAGAAAATTGCACTCCTTGCCGGAGCTTGGGTATCTCGAGTTCTACCAGTCCTCTCCTTAAACCAAGGGTACGGCTCGACTCGTGAGGTCGAGGGAAGCACAATAATGCTAACCTTACACTTGATCTGTGAAGTTTTGAAAGGATTTGGGAGCTGTGAGCTCGGGTTGTACGGAAAGAGAGAGTTCGAGAAAGAGAGAGAAAAGGAAGAACGAGCATGTGTGTGTCCGAATTGGGTAATTTTTAAATTGCCTCAAATCCTATTGGGTTGCAAGTCTAGGCTCATGCAATTTGGGTCCAAAAACAATCCTAAAATTTTAATTGGACCCAAGAAAATAGGAAGTGAAGTAATTGGTCCATTTCCATGCTTTCGGGGATAAGATATATTTTAATTCGGGACGGGTCGTCACACTCCAATCACCACCACCACCACAATTGTCATCAGTACTGCTACACTATTGCTACCCCTACACCCTGACCACCACACCCTCACCATTGTTGCTGCAATCACCACCACTACTCCCAATATCGCTATAGTTGCCACCACCCTTACTACTATGTCCATTTTTGTTATTATGTACAATCACATCAATGTTTACATTAAAATTCACCAAACACTTTTAAAAATACAGATTATCAAACGTTCAACTGCTTTATCTTACAATTGATTAATCTAAAAGCACAACATAATTTTATTTTTTAAAAGCACAACAGTCCCAAACTGACCCTTAGTGTATATATCGTTGTTGGAGATCAAGCAGTTAAATCCCACATCACTTATAGCAAATTGGAAGAAAGTTTATTTTAGTCCTAATTGGCACTGCACATCACATTTGAAATATTGAATAGAGATGCTATTATATACTGTAATATGAAATGACTATTTAAGTTCTAAGTTTTTTAGATAATATTTTGTTTCACTCGTCATCTAGTGTAAATATATCGTTATACAAAAATAAAAAGGAAAACTAATGAAAATGGTTTGAAAACTTTGAGTTTCAACGATAAGGACAAAATAAAGGATAAAGTGAATAGTACCATGATTGATTTTTTAGTGTAAAAATGTGGTTTTTCGTTAAAATGAACAGTACCGAGAGCTTTTCGTTAAAATTCACAAAATAAAATTAATACATCCCACAAATCAAATGTGATAAGCTAACATCACAATAATTGTTTTCAAAATTTTCTAAGGTAATACGTTGTAAATAAAATAAATATAAAGTAAAAAGCTTTTTCCTTATAACAAATAGAACACGTTTGTTGACAAATTGTCTGAGTTGTTTGACTCAAATAACTTTGAATGTTTGGTGGCTGTTAAAGTGTTTTTAGCATTATTTGCTAGGATTATGGAAATGCTCACTGCGCAGGTAGCTCGATTACCCCATTTTCCGTTGATCCAGTTGTTCCTTTGGTTCGTTCTCTTGGTGGTGGCGGCCTTGCGATGGAGGCATATTTGGCTTCCATTCCAATTTTAAGTATTTTTGTTATTATTCAACTTGTCACTTTTGAGTTTTTTTATTATATTTTCTTATTTGTTATTGAGTTTGTATTTAGATTGTGGACTGCTCTTTGGGCTTTTTTTTCCTGTAATAGTTTTTTTATTTAATGAAAATAATCTAGTTTGACAATAAAAAATATAAAGTAAATTTTTCCATATAACAAGTAGATCACTTGAATTTGAAAAAAAAAAAAAAAAGTAGAACACTTGAATAGAACACTTTTTTTTTTCGAACAAAAAAAAAAGAACACGTGTTTGTTGACAAATGGTTAATGAGTAGTTGTTTGACTCAAATGACTTTTGGATGGGGTTAGTAGACTCCTGTGCCTCTCGTATTTATGGCAAATCGTCAGCTTGAACCCCTTGAAGGGTAGTTGGCGCCTTCTCCTTCCAGAAACTGTCCAACCCAACTGCTTTCACTCTCTCTCTCTCTCTAAACATATGAAACACAATTTTCTCAAGAGTCCCAAACAACCCAAAATCTTAGGATTCTCAACTCTTAATCCCTATAAAATCCTCAAAGGCCAAAGCTTTTAGCAACTAGAAGCAAAACCAGTTGGCTACAATGTCTTGTCCACCAGTACCTTTCTTCTTCTTCTTCTTCTTCACCATCACTCTCATCCCACTAACCCACTCTGTTCCTTTCGTTGTTTTTCATGGTAATGTCTCTCATATTCTTGTTTTTCTTTTCAACTTCATGGGTTCCGCAGATTTTCTTTTATTTTTAGTGGGTTTTGTTGTGAATTAGAACAAGCAATTCAATGGAAATTTGAATTTTATGGTGTTCGGTTAGCTTCTATTTCTGTGGCATAATTTGCTAATTTTACCCTTTCAAATTGCCAGTCTTAGCATCTGTTAGTTTGCTTTTATAGTTTTGAATTTTGTTGCCGAATTGGGTTGATGCTCTCACATTGTTAATTTTTTGTTGTACGTAGTTTGCTTGCTCCTTGCTTTTCTGGGAAACTTATTACTATTTGGTGCCCGAATGTTGAGACGATTCATCGCCCATTATATCATTGACATTTTAGATCTGTTTTGATGTTAAAATGTGTACATAAATAACATTCGTTGACAATTGATTTTCAGTTTAGTCAGCTAAGAAACATACGTTATAGATATTTTATTTTTCGGCATTAGTATTGCGTCATTTGAGATAAGAAAGATTGTTTTCTTAGAAGTGTATCAATCTATTTAGGTAGCTATCATGTTGTCCATGCTAGTTCTTCTTACGTAAAGGAAGAAAAATAGTGGACTCACCGAGTTGGTTGGTACTTACGAAGTAGGATGTCTCGTATGCATGCGTTAATTTTAATACAAACTCTGCTGATGACTTTGTTCTTTGCTTCACCCCTTCACTTAGAAAACTATATCTTCTTTCAGTAATTACCTTATAAAATCTGGTTGCTTGGGCTCCTGAAACAAAGGTCGAGTGAAATTTAATTGAAATGACTTCGTCTCTCAGACTCTCTGATGGTTGCGTCTAGATGGATTAGTAGCTTATTTTTTAGATGAATTCTTGTAGTATGCTGGGAAGAGTTGGTTTAATTTGTATAACGATGGGGTTTTATTTGTATTTAATGACAGGAATCAGTGATAAATGCAGCAACCGGGGAGTCGCACTGTTTACTGAGCTCTTAAGCAACTGGTCAGGTTCTCAAGGACATTGCATGTATGCAGATAAAAATCTATTTTACTGTATTTATGATGTATATGGGCATCTTATTCACCGTTGGTTATATCCCAATTCCGAGTCTACACTATTTTTGAAGATTTCACATTCCACACTGCCCATAAGCTGATTGCACTGCATAATGTTGTGCCTGGGACTCCGGCAAATATAAGAATGTGAAATCATGTCAATGAAAATATTCTTTGTTAATCTTTCTTTAAAGATTCCGAACTTCTGCATCCCCGTCAAGCCATAACAAGATTAAAACTTACTTAGTCTTCTCGCAGAACCGGAGCGCCTTAGAATAGGACGACCATGTCCGAAACTGTGACATGTATCAATAAAGGTCGTACCCAGTGCACAAGGCTCCCGCTTTACGCAGGGTCTGGGAGAGGTGAATGTCGGCTAGCCTTACCCCCATTTATGGAGAGGCTGCTTCCAAGTCTCGAACCCGAGACCTACCGCTCATGGGCGAAGGCACTTGCCAACTGAATAATGTAGATATAAAATCTTCCACAGAAAGTTTAGGTAAGTGCATACCTGGCTGCAGCTATACAAAGATTGCCCATCAAACGCCCAAGCTAATCCTGTATGTAAAATATGTATCGGTTTGCCAAGTTTACTGGTTGGTGCTTGCTTTATTTTTTTTAACTAAAAGAAAACAACACTTAAACCGAACATCTCTGATCGGGCTAACTTCTCCATGACACAGAAGTCCTGTTTTCTGAATGTACTCATTTCCTTTTCTTTGTAGAGAAATTGGGGATGGATCGTGGGATTCCTGGACAATGCCCTTATCTGAACAGGTGACTCTTGAACTAATAGTACAAGGATTGCTTGTTATCAATAATGCTCCGTGTGTAATTGTGTAAACTAACTTATTATACTTGTGCTTGCAGACGGCCATTGCTTGTGAGAAGGTGGTGATATGGTTTGGTAATGCATTCGATTCTTGATTCTAAAAATTTAATTATAAAATCTTTCTTAACAATTTTTCATGTCAATTACAGGTGAAAAATATGAGTGAGTTAAGTGACGGTTACAACATGGTTGGACTTTCTCAGGTGATTGGCAGCAGTTGTAAAAGTTATTAGTTTCCCGGTCTTGTTTTTCCTTCGGCATCTGCTGCTATATGATGTTTCTTCCCCATCCATATCCTGATGAAACTTTGTACTTTGTCAGATATATAAGCCATTATGCAGCAATAAAAAGAAAGAAAAAAGATGTATAATCCTTCACCACCTGTACACATTTAGGCCTTATTTGATAGGGAGGGCGAACTTGGATAGAACTATTCACTACATTGAAGGCATTTTGAAGGAAGAAATGGATGTGAACTTCCATATTGCCCAAGTTGAAGGTTACTCATGAAGAAAAGATATCCTTACCAGTCCCCACAAAAATGGTAGGATTAAAAGCGACAACTTTTCTTCACAAGTAATCTTCAACTTGGACAAAATAGAGAAGTTGTCGTCCATTTCTCCCTTCAAAGTGCCTTCAATATATTGAATAGTCCTATCCAAGCTAATCCTCTCTATCAAACGAGGCCTTAGAGTGTTAAAGCTTTTTTCTAACAGGACTATGCTATATAGCTGATGGCCTCACCTTGCATCCTTTTCCTCTGTTTTGTTTTGCAATCATGATGTACTGGTAATTGAGCGCAGATACGCTCCCAGGTTAAAAATTGAAGAACGTCTGACATGAAAGGTGTACATAGATACAGTTGTAATTGTGTGCGCAGTTGTATTGTAGTTTAATGATTGCGTAATTGCCTTGGTAAAAAGGTGGAGTAATTTTCATGAAAATTTTAGGAGTTTTAGACTTTTAGTTGCCTTCTATGATCGTTTTGTGATCTGATTGCGTTTATTCATTCTAGTTACTTAATTAATCTTACACTAAAAAATTTATATTCATACGGTTTAATTGATAAGATATTCCACATTCCTTCTGTTTCACAGGGTAACATGATTGGACGAGGAGTAATTCAATTTTGTGACGGAGCACCTCCTGTAAGAACTGACATGACCATATAAGTGATATTTCCCTTCTCTGTTCTTTTTCTTAGCAAATCATTTTTCTTGATCGTACAATATGCTATAAATCAAGCGCTTTCCTGGTAAAGAAAGTTCATCTTGATCTAGTTTCTCGATATACTAGAAGATCTGTCAAGGCGTGTATTCCTTTATCATGCTATTCAAAAGGGTTTTGTTACATTTCCTTGTTGATTGCTACTTAGTGTATTGTACGATGTTAAGCGTGCTGACTTATTTTGTCTCGTTATCAGTTTTCTAACGAACACGTATTCCATTCTATTATCATTGTATGTGAAACAGGTGAAAAATCTCATATCACTAGCAGGTCCTCATGCTGGTACCGCTTCTATTCCATTTTGTAAAGTATGTGCTTCTTCCACCTCCTTCTCTGGCTTCAGAAAATATTCTGTCGCGTTGAAACTGTTGATAAAGTATAACAAGACGTGTGTAGGGTTCTTGTATTTCGAAAAATACTTCACTTAAATGAAGAGTTTGGACACAAAGCATGATAGACAGAACAACATCTATTAGGACAAAGTAAATATTTGATTACTTTCCTTAGTATGTAAGATTCAGATATTGTCAACACAGTTCAATTACGTGCGTTGTTCCTTAGGTAAAATGAAAGCATCCTTAACGTAGAAGGATTCGCAGTTGTGGAGAATTGTTCAGAAATATAATGATGTTTCCTTTGGAACAAGGACTTAAGTATTCACTTGAGCTATATTCTCTGTAATGCCCTCATCCGAGTAGTTTTTTTATATAGAATCCAGTTACAAAACTACATTTCAGGTGTCGCACCGCACTTGGAGCATGGCGTTGCTTGGGCCATTGCCCATGTTACTTCAAAATTAATTCCATGACTAAGTTATAATATTGTTTCAATGTAAAACAACCAGGATCTATACCATGAGATCAGACAAGATATTGTGGTTCTCATTTTCGTTTTCGAATTTTGAAAACCTGAAGTGAGAAACTTCGGCTTGTCAATCTTCTATTTCCATCATAACTTAATCGGAAAAGAAACAGAAAGGTTCATTTGGTCTTTGGAACCGGTGACAACAATAGACAAATCGACTTAAAAAGTGTTGTGGAAAGAAAGTATCGAATATGCATTTTGTTGTTGCCTGCCAAGTGAATACATTAGTTTTGTTATTGATATATCTAAGATTTTGCTGCTTGGTATGACATGCTTTACATTTCGCAGTGCGAATGGATTTGCGTTCTTCTGGATGACTTAATCCAGTCAGAGATCTACAGCGACTTTATCCAGGTTGAACTTTGTTGAACTCTCAAGTTTCTAATTTGGGTTTTATTTTTTGCATTCAAGCTTCTTGAGAAAGTAAAATGAGTATGTATTCGAACGGGACACACTTGTCCCGTCTCTCCATTTTATTTTATATCCGTTGTTAATTTATACCATTTAAGTTGCCTATCTTTGATGGGTTTGCAGGAACATTTGGCTCCAAGTGGTTATCTTAAAATCCCGACAGTGAGTACAATACTTCCGTTTTCAGCTTAAAACATTCCTTTTCGTTGGCGATTTCTTCAACCACATGTCCCCAGCACCAAGAGCTAAACTTGGTCAACTTTTCTGTTCTTCAGGACATCGATGGCTATTTAAAAGGGTGTAGGTTCCTTCCAAAGTTGAATAATGAAATCAAAGCGTCGAGAAATTCCACTTATAAGGAACGGTTTGCTAGCTTAGAGAACTTAGTCTTGATTATGGTGAGGTTTAGAGTTACATTTTTTCTTTGCCCACCTAAAATGATCTAATTTGCAATCTAACTTCTCTTTCTGATTGCATCCCGCGTCCGTCCATGGTTAGTTTGAGCAAGACACTGTACTGATACCCAAGGAGACCTCATGGTTTGGATATTTCCCAGACGGGGCCTTTGATCCTATTTTGCCTGCGCAAGAGGTAACTTATCTACTCAATATTTCCTGCGCAAGTATTATGCTTTTGAATCCAAGACCGTGGAGAAAAGTCCATATTAGAAAGCTATAGGATTTTCGAGTATAACTCGTATCGTCCTGCAGACCATGTTGTACACTGAAGACTGGATTGGTTTGAAAACCTTGGACGAAGCTGGAAAAGTTAAGTTCATAAATGTGTCGGGGGGCCATCTGCAGATCTCTCGAAGCGACATGAAAACGTACATTGTGCCATACTTGGAAGACGAAGACTCAACGCAGCACAAGATAGCAGAGCCTTCATTTCCAACGACACTTTCGTTAATCTGGAACAACTACTTGGATCTTGTTGGACTCGGTGAGCATCAGAAGGTGGTGCTGAGGGTCGTGTAATGTGAAATATACACAAGAACGCTCTGAAATGATCGCTACTACGTATATTCTTACTACTCTATGCACTATAGTCGAACGGGACTTGTTATGTCTGTTTATTTTTTGCACCATTGGAGAAGGGAGAGTGAGTGACAATTCCTTTTACGATTGCCGGCTGCCGGCTGCAGGCTGCCGTATTGTTTCGTAATCATTGATGTTGTACTTTGTTAAGTAATTTTACGGAGACTCTAAGTTGTAGAGTATGTAAATGACTTTCCCAACTTTATTGTACTTTTTTATCTTCCACCTTTCGGACCATTACTTCAACTAGACTTGTAAACGGATCGGATTTGGATAAGATCGGTCTCAATTCATATCTTGGTCCATTTATAATCAGATCATCGGATCTGCAGCGTAGTCAGATAATCGGATTTGACTTGTCGACTCATATCCTATTAGCATGGGATTTGATATATTTCTTATCGGATCTAATTCAAAAATGTCATTAGAACTTTTTTTTAATAAAAAGGGGACAACTAATAGCAAATTATGGTTATCCACCCCTTTCGGGTCCGGAGAGCCTATAAGAAATTTCACCCTACCCGTGGCCATGGTCAAGCAGATTTGCTAGCTTGGAGCATCATTTATTGTATTATTAATTTTTATTATTAATATTGTTGACAATATCAGTGTTGTTGGAGTAGGAGCATCGGCCGGTTGACCTGAAAAATTCAACTAATATCTATAAATTTAAATAAAATAAATACTATGTTATATTAAGTCGAATTAGATCAACCTGGAGCCACATCCAAATCCATTTATATTCAGATTATCAATATTTAGATTGTCGAATTCCAATCTTATTCGGATAAGCGGAAGAGGTGATTTCCGCTCACCCTATTTATTTTTCTCCCTTGCCAGACATAACAAGCGTGTGCAGCGGGAGAAGAGCTGCGGCTATCACTTACCTATAAAAACAATAGAACACAAAATTAACTAGTGAAATTTTTCATCAGAATGTTGAATGTTGCCTCGACGAGTCTCAAACAGCAAAAATTGAAAATGGTTAAGGTACAAGTTCTTCAAATTATTCCCCCATCTAAACAAACCTTCTCTTTTTCTTCATATGATTTGGTACAAAGGGAGTAAGTTACTTGAACCTAAATTAACCATCTTTTATGCCTAAGGAATGGGGGGAGGAAGAAAAAATGAAGATCAAGCCGATTTGTTAAACCGAAGATTATAGATTGGGTCCTTGCGGTGCAATGTCCTGTTGTCCGCGGAAGATTGTAACTAAGCATGAAATCAGCCTCCATCAACGATTCTAAACAGAGATGTTTTGCCGGCGGATCACAGATAAATTAAAGTGATGGTTCTATTTGGTGATGCTCAAGATTCCGAAGCACAATTCTAGCAAAGATTTTGGCTTCAAGGGGGGCAGTTGCTGCAGCAGCTGCAGCCCGCAGAAGGCGTGCTGCTCCTCCATTCTGCATAAGGCTGGCATGGTGCATAGCATGCCGGCCACCAGGTATGGTAAACTGCAGTTGAAAGAATACATATATAAAGGATCGTTCTCCATCAATAAATAATGGATATTAAAGTTGGCACTAAACTACACAAAGGACTAGTGTTTCTCACAGAGGTGAGTCTAGTATGCACTTTTACCTGAAGAAGAGCAAATGCAGCACACGCCTTGAGAACAGATGATGTATTCCGTAGCATGGAAACAAATCTTCCAATTTCAGCCCCGCTGACAGTACAAGGAAACGTCAATGTTCAGACGGAAAAAAATATGCAAAATTACAGGGCAAATTTAAAATTTCAGCCTCGTAGACAACAATCGTTAGTTCAGAGAGAGAGAACCTGCATCTCAGATGTCCTGCTTCTTGAATACGAGCACCTTCTGTCACTTGCGCCAACGCTGCAGGGGCTGATGATACTGCAGCAGCACCAAACGTTTGTGGATCAGAAAAAGTGTGGACAAAGGCCTCAATGTGTTTCAGAGCCATCCTTCTAGCGCCATCTAAGCTCACACTCTTTGAGACACTTTCCGATGAAGTCCCTATCATCGCATACTCATCCATTCTGCAGAGTATTAACAAAGTTTTAACATACATATTTTTTCTTACTACAAGAGATATTACTATTAAGACTAAGGGGAGGAGGAGGTTTTGAACCCAGGATGCAGTGGGTTGAAAATGAGGCCACATAGAAGTATACAGACTCACAAGGACGTTAAACCACATCACATACAGAACAAAATATCCCATACATTCAACAGCATTTTGAAACAAAAGAATGAGTAGCAAGCACACAGAAAACAGTTAGGCCTACAAATACCTGCCATCAAACATGTATGCCAATGCCAACGCAGCCATGAAGCGAGCCATTTTTGACACCGAAGAAGAACAAAGATGAACAAGCGCAGGAACACCTCCTTCCTCCACAATCCGGAGAGCATTACCAGGGTTAAAAGCAAGATTCCAAAGAGCACCCGCAGCTGTTTCATGGACATCCTGAAAGTTGAAAAATCAAATCAAATCTTTTTCCAATTACATGAATGAAGAAAGCTCAACAAAAGGATGTTGTAAGGAAATATGAGCATATATTTGCAAGTAATTGCACTGTACTCACTAAAGCATACCCATGAAGGACTATAAAAAGGTTGAATGACCAAAAGAGTATCCAATTAGAACATGAGTGAATTTATATGCAAGGCCATGAGAAACTATGCACTCGAAAAGATGTTACAGGTATCGACACACAAGTTCAAGTATAAAAAGCTTCTCTCATCATGTGCATCAAATGTAAAACAAGACCAAACAGCTAATACTGGATGTAGAGGTCCTAGCTTCAGTTTCCACAATTATTTGTTAACATTATTATACAGACTGTCAGATATTATTTACTGAATAAAAAAGGATACATGAAAATACTCATACTAATCCTTTCAGACTTAACTTCAATGATTGGTATTAGATTCTGCTCCTATTTTTCTTTTTAGACAAAAATTATGTCCATAAATTGATTGCTCAATTCCAGTGCCTAGGTGAGCAGTGATCCACCACGTTCTATTACTATTAAACTAATTTCTGAAACAATCTGCATGTACGACAGCTAATACCAAATTTAATTAAATAATAGTGCTTGATTTTCTCTAATTGACCATAGAACATGAACATCTTAAATAATAATTGAAAAATAAAATAATACTTACTGCAGCTTCAGAGCGTGCCAATGCAATCAAAGGCACAACACCTCCTTCCCGTCCAATGGCAATGCTAACAACCAACAAAAAGTGAGCAAAATCAATAGTGACAGCATTAAATAAAAAATTCATATCAATACTCAATGAAAGAACATAGGAGTATTCTGGATGGAAGAGTATGATAGATTTCAAGAAATAACAATGTGACTGGAGAAAAAGGAAATCTACTGCAGATCACATTCAGTTGATCCATTCATAAAATGCACAAGTGATTATTCTTTAAAAGCACACAGTTGAGTAATTTTGGAAGTTGCATCCTAAACAATCGTAGAGATTACTGGACCAACATTCCAGCATAAAAATTATTCCAGTACCCACAAAAACCATGACAAAGAAGCAAAATAATTGTAGGCAGTAATTATATAATATTATAATTTCAGGTTGACAAATACTTCGATGGAATCTGCTTCTGAGAACTGGAAGACTTGAATATTTTGCTCACAGATTCGCTACTTTCTTGTGGTTTTCATGTAAATTACACTTTTGGTTAAAGTTCAATCTTCTCAACCAATGAAATAAGGAGAAATTTCATTGTTAAAACGTGTTAAGAAGTTAAGCTGGAAAGTCTCTTTGATTAGAAGTTGCACACAAAATGAACAGAAATATCTTATGACAAAGTAACCCTATGGTAAGAAATAAAAGAACAATGAAAAACATTAAAGTGGTAAAACTTTCTAAACCTAACCCGACCAATATTACACTCACAAACTCAAACATCTTAAATATCAGAATCGCACTATTTGGCACAATGTCCATACCAGAGCTGTGACTTTACAGGACTTCCTGCAAACAAGTCATGGAATGTTTTTGAAGCTCTAAGAAATGAAAAGGGCAAAAATGCAATGCAATGCGCTGGAAAAATGCAAACGTGAAGGTTTATGAAATGAAAAGGGAAAAAAGAACAAAACATGAAACAAACTAATTGCATGCCCATGAAATATAAGATACAGCTTTGTCTCTGTTAGGCTATCAGTAAATTAAAATTATTTGAGATTTGGCAGAGCCAAAATTACGATAGATGCCAATATGACATTGTAACAAATAATATCCATTCCCCAGAAATGATTTCTTATTGATTACCCAGTGTCTAGCTACCATCATAAGCATTAGCTGCATTACAAAAAAAGTCTCTCATTAACGTATAACCACATAACAAAATAAATTATAATTAAATTTGATCGAACAGCAACTTGCTGAATCTTAGTCTTTACTACATCACAGCTGTAGTTTAAATGATATTCAAACTCATAAAAATTCTTCCAGATATAATTGGAAAGGAATCTCAAGCCACTGACATCTCTAAATTGCATGCATCTTTTTCTTCTTTTATTTCCTTCCTTTTTCTTTTGTGATAAGCATGGTGTGTGCTTGTTTTCCATCAAAAGTTTAGCTCATCATCATTATCTAGCTAAATGAATAAGGAACCTGACTGAGATCAGGTATTCCAAAAGGTTTTGATCCATAAACTAAAACAAAAATGAACGATATCTCTAGAAAGATATGCATCGCTAGTCCAAACTCTTTGGCTCGTATAGGTTTGAACTAGCTTGATGTGTTACGAAGAGCAAGCACATACCTATTGGCTTCTGACACTGACAATCCCCAAAGAGCACCAGCAGCCCGTTCTTGAAGGCCTGGGGAGGCGTTTGAGCAGCCTTGTGCAAGAGCAACCTGCATACCCAAATGAGGTAGCTTAAACTTACAGTGCAACATTATTGGGTATGAAATAACAAAAACTGTATTTTAACAAGTGGGAACACTTAAGCTTAAAAAGAGCAACAATGTTAAAGTATCACTTTCCAGGTCAAATGGTAAACTATCAAAATGTTCTATAACTTTTAAACAAAAAAAAATTCCATACTCAACACGACATCCACATTATTTTTTTCCTTCACAAACTGGCAGAAGCAAAAGCAGCTAAAGGGACCATTTTTCAAGCAACGCCAACATTCACATTTTTTAGTCCAACTAACAAGAAACCAACTGGACCCAGATTATACTGTAGGATTTAAATTGCAATAAAGAAAATAAAAAATAAAAAACTAACAGTACATAAAACAAATATTTATGTTAGAAGCGTTTTCCAGTTCATCAACTTCAATATGTGCAAGTCCAAATTCGAAATGCCATTCAAATCATGACCAAAAATCTTGATGCAGATATGAAATGGTTCACACACAAAGAAGCTTCTAAACCATCTGTTTCATTAATTTGCTTTGATTTTTTTGTAGATCCAAATAAGTAAAGTAACATGTTTTGGTCACCCTAAGATGTGTATAGCATTTGATAAAAACTTTTTCATAATAATGCAGCATTTATTACAGGGTAAATAAATAGTAAATAAAATGTTCAACTCCAAGAAATACTTATCCAAAAACACTTTATGTTAGGGATTTGAATGAGACGCTAGCATGGATTATGTTGACATTATAAGGTTGTGATTATTCAAGGTAAATATCATACCAATGCCTCAACACCGCCTGCTGCAGCAATTGCTTCTCGATTTCTGTCATCAAACGATAGATTCCACAATGCACCAGCTGCCTCTTGCCTGCTCAATGGTAAAATAAGGTATAGTTTTACATTGGTTGCATAGACAAAAGTTGATAATTAACAACTAATGAGTGAACTAGAATTCCATTTAGCCTCTTAAGCAATTAAAGTAGCCTTTAAAACACAGCATCATTTTTAGTCTGGAAAGAATTAGAGCATCTAACCCAAAACCCAGTGGTCATGAGTTGAAGAGGGCCAAGACATTATATTGAAACACACAGCTTTACATTGCAGATGTGGGTCATACTCTCAACATGCCCCCTCAGTGTGGCAGCCAAAAGCGTAGATAACTTATACTGGGTTCCTTGCTCTGATACCAAGTAAAAGTTAAGGCATCCAACCCAAAACAATGGGCCATCAGTGCAGAGGCCCTTAACATTGTATAATAAACAATGCTTTGCATTCCCAAAGTGAGATATACTCTCAACAAGCCTAAAGCTTAAGCACCACACTCAACAATGAACATTCCTAAACAACTAATAATTTCTTATTACTTTTGTTCCTTAAGCGGGATTCTGTTTCTTTTTTATTGTGGTAATTGGTGAAAGGGGCATGCAAGTATCTTAAACCTTTGATGCATATATGAAATAAAAATTATCTAAATAATAGAAAGTTTGCTTGAAAGAAAATATATTGTAGATAACAAAATAATATCAGACTGATACAAAAACATTAAATCAAAAGATTCAAGAGTTGCTTAAAAAAATGCAAAGAGAGGATCCAGATTAAACTACCTGACACCTTCATGAGGAGATTGTGTAAGCTGAACAAGAGCATCAAGAGCACCTGCCTCTTGTCCAACTGCAGCATTATTACTATTACTGTCTCCATGGGCAGCCAAATTTGCCAAGGCACGGGCAGCCTGGTATAAGAAGTGCATTAATAATTTGCTAAAAAAAAAAAAAAATACAATGCACACATACAGGTGCATATAAGAGAGAGAGAGAGAGAGAGAGAACCAATGCAAGATGCACACCTGAACCACTAAAAAAGAAAAGAAAGATCATGTTGGGAAAGGCATCACAGATGAGTCTGAATGAGTGAAGCCAATACAATAGTGAAGGAAAGTCCCTAGAAGAACCAGATGCTATATAGAATAAGGAAAACTTTTCACTAATTTAACGCTACACTGTGCGCCATAAATTGGCACTTAGATACAGCGGTACACCATATGAACCTAAGATCTAGGCAGGCTTTGAAGAACCATCACAAATAGTGTGAGATTTTCTATAAACAAAGGACAAACCAATCACCACAACCTGAATCTTGGAAGTGGTGGGTGTCGATCAAAACCGGCTTTTAAGGTTTCTTGGAACTAAGTTTTGCCTGAAGTTTCAACCATCTGGAGCCATAGGAAAAATTGTACACACTTGAAGTATGTTTTTGTTGAGTTGTCAGATAGAGCTTAACAATAGCAACAGAAGGTTCTATTACCTGCTCTTGCACTCCCTCAAACTTGCAGTTACGAGCAAGCATCACTAAAGCATGCACACCACCTGCCACAGCAACCTCTGTGCTACACTTGTCATCAGCAGCCAAATTCGCCAGTGCACCAGCTGCCCGTTCCTGAAAGGACACACATGGAAAGTAAGGCACAACTTAAACCACCATGCAACAGCAACCCAAAGTGTATTGCATAAAATATAAGCATCATACGTAAAGAGAGAAATACGTGAAAAAAAGGTAATGTACCAGAACTCCATCACCACCAGATGACCATTTAAAAATTAGATCAACTAAAGCTTTCACTCCACCGGCCTCAGCAATGGCACCCTGACCAGAAAAACCTAATTGATTACAAGTAAATTTTGGGGCATATGTAAGTGATAAGACAATAGAATGTAGACTATCAGACCTTGTGCTCTTCTCCAACAGAAAGATTCCATAGTCCTCCAGCAGCCTCTTCAGCGACCAGCCTGTTCATAGACCTTGCCAAACCCGCAAGAATATTGATCCCTCCTTCTTCAGCAACAGCTTTAGCAACATTGGCATTCACAGACAAGTTTGCTATAGCCTATTCAAGTAATGAACATTTAAAGGAATGAGGTCAGCCTAATTCCACATCTACATGCATGATAATCATGAATCTGTGTATCACCAAATGACCAATTCCTACACTATAGACCATATCATACAACAATTAGTCAAAAGGGCCGATTGTCATAATACCAAAAGAAAAAAAAATTATGTACCTTTGCAGCCTCTGATTGGAGCCCTTCCCGCCAAGATTTTGCCAGGTTTAAGAGAAGACGTATGCCACCATCTCGCATAACAGCTTCAGCCCTCCCACAATCTATGCTAGCATTTTCATCATCAATAACAACAAAAGTTGCAAGTCCTGTAGCTGCCCTTTCTTGGACATCCTCTTGTGAGCTCTGCATTAAAGTGAGCAACAAAGATGCACCTTGCTTGAGCCAAAAAACATCTAAACCCTGTTGATTGCTCTCGGCAATGCGCAAAAGAGTATGAGAGAGAATCCATTCAATCCAACTCATAATGTCATTCAAGTTTTTATCCTTGTTCTTGGAATTCCTCCAATTCAGAAACACATTATTTCCTTTCTTCGTAATGTCGACTAATAAAAAAGCTATTTCTTTCATAATATCTGTAAAAAGGGCAAGTAACATTTTATTTTTATATTTACGAGGAGCAAAGTTGCTGTCTTCTTCAAGCACGGGACAATTCAGGGCACATAAAACCTTCAAGCTCTGTGATGATGATAACAACCGTGAAACAGCAGCAGAACCAATATCAGTTCTTGAAACATCTAGCCCAACCAAGTTAGGCAACTTATGCCAAAGATGTGAAACCACGCCCCATTTCATGTTTGAGGTCCCAGCAACAGAGAGGAATCGAACTGATAAAACATTTCCCAGTGCCATCTCGTCAATGTTCAGACAGTCTATGAACCCGATATCAGTCAAATTTGGACAATGCTTAGATAAAGCATTAATAGCATCAGCTTGCACATCCCTAATTCCGGAAAGTCGAAGCTTTTTCAATTTAGGACAGCAAAGAGCTATTGCTTTTATAGCATCACTGCTGATCCTTTCACAGAAATCTGGCCCAAGCTGGAGGCTTTCAAGTGACTCATGCCGCGCCACGATCACAGATAGAGTGGCATCAGTTATTTTTCTACAGTAATCGCCACTTATTTCACGTAAATTCTTTGCCCGAAGATGCAATATTGCATCAGCAGATTCTGCCCCACGAAACCTAAGCTTCTGAAGATTTACACATCTTGAAGCAAGTGAAGATGCCATGGTATCATTGCATTTGTGAGCGCGAAGATCCAAAGACGTCCACAAACAAGGCGAAATTCCAAGAACCCTCCATGTCTTGCAAGTTGAAGATAAGCTTGCCCGGTCACGATAATTCAGACATGAAAACAACTGAATGACTGTATCATCTGGCAAACCAGTCCAATCGACAATCCCATTTTGCATTGGACATGAAACTTCATCTTCAATTTCTGGATAACTAGGCAAAACCACCTTCTCCTTCCCCTTCCTAGCCACCTTTCGCCGCACCCTACGACTCATATCTCAATCAATACAGATGACCCAGAAACCGATAGTCCAAAACCATTCAACTTCACAATACCCAAATCTTATTACCACTGAAGAACAACACACAGACCCATAAACATGTAACCTTCAAGCTCAAATACCAAGTTCCAGAACCAGTAAAAAGGAACACAACAAACCCAAAAACCAAAACTGTTCCACCTCAAAAACCCTAATGCCCAGACAGAAACGAATTGTATATATATATACCAAACAGAATTAGAGGTTCACAATATACAGCAATCTAAGCCCACCGATTTCAAATACCCAATTGAATTGGGTATCCGAAATGCATCACAGAGGAGGAAATTAATGGTTATTTTCAAACCTGCGAGCTGATGCTATGTGGGTTTGTCACGATACCCTTAAATCTTCAAGCTTTCGCAAGTAAATCAAGTGCCTTTGACAGATTGTGTTGAAGGAAGCTGCAAATTGATGAGCGAGTGAGGGGGGGAGAGAGAGGAGGCAAAGCTCAAGGAAGGGTAGGAGAGAATTCAGGTGTGTTTTTGACAAAGAGAGGAGGAGGAGAGCTAAAAAGCCAAACCCTCAAAGCATGTGTCTACCCCTCTCTCCCCAATTAGGAATTAGATTAGGCTTTTGGTTCTTGGTTCTTGGTTTTGTGCACCAATTTAGAGAGAGAAAGGAGAAGGGTGTGGAGATATGGGGGTAAAAGGAGAAAAGAAATACAGCATTGAGGTGTGTGTGAGGAGCGAGAGAAGAATGGTGTGAAAACTATATAAGCAAGCTCATCAAGGAGCATCAAAAGTTTGCAATATTCAATTTTTAGGTTTATGCAATTGTTGGGCTATTAATAATTTAAAAAGGAAGCAAAATCTTATGCTCAATGGCTATATGCAATGCTAAAATATGTGATAATTGATTGTTAGATAGTGAATATAATTTTTCTCTCATGAAAACAAGTGCATTTGAACTCCTTTTTTGTGTGTGTGAAGATTGTAAATTACGTAGGTACGTATATGAATCTGGTATACATCACTTATACATCATTGGTAAGGCTTGCTTGCTTGTATATTTTCCTTTCATATAACTTTTTATTTGGATTGCATCTTGTTGATGCACAAAATCGGTGAGGACTTTGGTACAACAGAAAGTGTTAAGTTTGTGACCTTCGCTAGATTGCTCAAGTTACTAGTGTGGATAAGTATGCAAATGGATAGAGACAAGGAAGCAAACACAAGATATACGTGGTTCACCCAGATTGGCTACGTCCACGGAGTAGAGGAGTTCTCATTAATTGTGAAGGGTTTACACAAGTACATAGGTTCAAGCTCTCCCTTAGTGAGTACTGAATGATTTAGTACAAATGACATCAGGAAATATTGTGGGAGAATGATCTCCTTTTATAGAAGAGATTTTCTAGCTTTGTTTTGACATTGACACGTGTCGTGTTGTGATTGACTTCTGATGTTGACATGTGTCGTGCTATGATTAGCTTCTGATGTCGACACGTGTCGCGCTGTGATTGGCCTCCTGGTTAGAGGGAAACTCTTCTGGATCCTTAACGGTATAACGTTGACCGGTGCTCAATAGTTTCGGGATTTGTCAAGTATGGTATAAACACATCTCATTATTTCTTTAAGGGAGGGATTTTGCTTGATGGGGGAGGTTCCCATTAGCAAAATTCAACTTTGCACCATTCAGAAACAGTTGAGCTCTGTGCACTGAGTAAGGCCTTGTTAACTTGTTGGCAAATCTGGAATGACAGAAATGCATTTGTGTTTAGGAACTTACAACTAAATCCTGCTCATACCATCACTCTTGATGTTGCAACGGGATTATCTTATTTTAAAGTTAATGCTAAAAAGAGTAAGCATGGTCTGTTTGTCCTTATGAAATGACTAAATGGCAACATCCAGACTCTTCTTATGTTAAAGTCAACTTTGATGGTTCTGTTGTCCAAAACAAAAATGCGGCAGATTTGTGATTATGAATGACAAAGGTCAACCCTTCGTTGTTGGAGCTATGAATCTGAAAGAAACAACTATGTCGGTGGCAAAAGCTGTGGCATTGAGAGAAGCTTTAAAATTTGCAAGACATGAGGGATTTCCTCGGATCATGGTGGATGGTGATTCAAAGTTGGTCATCAATGTTGTTCAAGGATTGTATGGAGTTCCCTGGAAATTAAAATCCACTATTGAAGACATTTAGTGGCTTGCTTCTTCATTTGATTCTATCAAACGGTCTCATATTTTCCGAGAAGCAAACGTTGTAGCTCATGTCTTAGCTAGTTAGGGCCCCTCTGTACAAAATTTACGTATTTGGGAGTATTGTATTCCTGATAAGGCTTACAATGCTTTTATGTGTGATTGTATTTGAAATGGTTGTATAAGGGGTCTCTATGTTTAAATGAATTTCTTTACTTAGCAAAATTCATGCATTGTTCTATGTGCATGTCAAATTAACTAAAAATAGCAAAGAAGCCATTTGTTGATATATGTACAAATAAAGGCCTTATTTAGTAGAGATGATTGACTTTGACATGACTATTCACTGTCCTAAAGGCATTTTAAAGAAAGAAATGGATGACAAATTTCTTATTTTGTCCAAGTTGAAGGTTACTCATGAAGGAAAGATATCCCTACTCATGAAAAAAACATATCGCTACTTGTCCCAACAAAAATGGTAGAACAACAACTATTATTCATTTAACCCTAGCTGCAACTTTCTTCTTCCCTCCTCCTCCCTCTGCCACTCTAGGGGTGGGCAAACGGGTATCAGACCCGCGGGTCGGGTCGGGTCCATGCGGTTCGGGGCGGGTATGAAAATTGTAAAATACAAACGGGATGGGGCAGGCCGAGTTCAAGAAATTAACGGGATGGGTCCAAATCTTCAAACCCACGGGACTCCGGACCGGCCCGTTTCTATTATACAATGGTTGGGTATTGCTCGGGGATTAGAAACCCATCAATTTGGATGAATGAATGGGCCTATTCCTATAATACAACGAAAACTTCTAGAGCCTATTTCAAACAAACTTGGCAATTTCCTTTCGACCCTTTTGCTTTGTAATTTTGAAACCTTCCAGAGCCTTCTCCCTTCTTCATTCCAAACTGAAACCCCAAGTTCCTCCGTCTCTCATTTTTCTCTCTCTCTCTCTCTGTAAATCCATAAACCATTCAACATACCCAAACTTCTTCAAATCCCTCCATTTCTGCTTGCATGCTCTCACTCTCTCCCTTGATTTTATCGAAATTTCACTCGGACGAAGATGGCGCAAGGCTCCAGATTAGAGAAGACGGTGGGCTCTAAGATCGATGAAGATGACGCGGTGGACGTGCTTTCCGTCATTGGTCTCGGAAAAGATGGTGTTAAAGGCTTCGTCGCTGCGGCCGATGGTCTTGTCATGGGCATCTGACCATCTGGTCATTACTGCACCTAGGTTTCGCGACGTCGGAGGAAGATGAGACTTAGAGCAACATCGTTCCCTTCTGTTGGAAGAAGCAAATCTTCAAATGAGGAGAACAAAGATGTGACGAAGACCTGAGGCGTGAGTGAAGATTTGGACCCATGCCTACCTCTATTCCCACCACGGTTCTCATTTTCTCCTTTCCCTCCTTTTAATTATTTTAATTTTTATGTGTTTATTCATTTATTTGCATATTAGGAATTGTTTGTTGATGCTTTTCTGCCTATTTGTTTCTGGGTCTGTTTTTCCTTCACTGAAGTATCAAAAGATTGGATTTTTATTATTAGTCTATGAGTCTGTTTTTCGTACCAGATCTTTCTGTCTGATCAGTGATCACAGTAAGATTAATTTTCTTTCACCCATAGTTTTTCTTCGTTGTACTTCCATCAGTTTTCGTTATTGTATGAGGACAATTTTTTGTATTTTAATTTTAAATCCTGCACTTAATTCACCATGGAAAACATGGCATTGCTGATCGTTTATCTGCTATGTGATCTCGGGGATATACTTTGGTGAAGGAAAGGTTATTCGCTTCACCCGAGGAGCTATTTACAAATTACCAAAAAAAAAGAGTTGGACCCGTGGACCCGGCCCGTGCCCACCCTTGTGCCACTCTACTTCTCGCCTCTAGCCACTACTACCAAGATTCCTCCTCCCACCCTCTTATCGCCACCACCACCGAGATTTAGCCATCACCACCATTGCATTTTTGCGGACCACACCACCAAAAACTGATCGGAAGTCAAATGTCGGTAAACGACACCGTCAATATCAGTTTAAAAATTTAGCCATACCGACATAGTTCGGAAGTGATTTTAGGGTGTCGGTTTCGGGAAGCGATTTTTGGTTTTCAGTTCGATTACCGAACTGAAGCGAACCCAGCCTACTTTTAGTGTAAGGAAAACATATAACTAATCTATTTACAATAGAAAATAAAATCGTAATATTTGTACAATAGGAAATTTTCTAAGAAAAGAAAAACAACCACGATCCTATTTTGACTTGGATATCACGATCGTGTTTTCTATAAAAAGTTCTTTTTTCAACTCGCTGCATCTCGAGTTCAAAATCTCCCTCATCATTTTAGTGTTGTTAAAAATATTATTATCGCGAAAAATGAAATAAAAGTAATAATGGTAAAAATAAAATAAAGAACCTAACCCAAATGGCTAGTCCTCTCATACACAAAATAAATTAGAATGGACAAAAGCTAAAGACACAAGAAGCTTGAGCAGACATTTAGTGATCCCCGATAGCTGGAGACAAGTGGTTTCATAAGCTGGTTCAATTTGTGAAATCTCTTAGTTAAAACCCAACTAAGTTTGACTTAATATGTGATGAGATCCAAGCTCAAAATATGCTTTTCGGCCATCTCACCTATCATAACACTCACAATGTACTAGTCATAATAATTTGGTTCGAATTTGTATTTAACAAGAATCAAATCTAAGATCTTTTACTTACATGGAAGATGACTATCCATACTTAGTAGATTTGGGTTGTATTTCGACTTTTAAGTTACTACTTTTCGGCCATTCCAACCTCAAAATATGAAACCTAACGGATGTTTCATATTTGCATTGAATTAGATTATTGTCAGATTTATTTGAAACTTGAAAAAAAAAATTCTTTAGTAGCTACCTTCTTTTATTATATTTAGGATTTTTATATTAGCACCTCACAAAATGTTGAATGCATCCCACATTAAAATTTAATATTAAATGATTTATTTATCCTACTATGCAATGACAATTTTGACCTTATTAGGTTTTAAAAAAAAAATCTAAATACACCCCAAATTACTTTTAACGTATTATTTATCTTCTTCAACTATCAAAATCTCTCCGATCCTCCATTGTTGAACAAAACCCTAACCAATGAAACTACAAACATATTGATTGAGAAAAAATATTTTTGACAAATGAAACACGAAATCGATGTTTCGGAAGCTTCACATGAGGTAAGACTTCATATTCTTTATTGTTGTAGTGATTTTGACGACATCGATAATTATTTAATCTTACTTTTGCTGCGTTATTCAAGTTTCTATGTTCGTATTCATCATTTAGGGATCACAAGGATTACATGAAGAATTAAACACCTAAAATTACCATTAAATATTAATGACAGACGACATGGGTTTTAATTGTGGAATTGAAAACAACCCACATATGTTTTAAATCCCAGAAAGCATCTTTTGTCAAAATTCCAGTCGGGATTTTTTGTCCAAATTAAAAGCTTTATAAGATTTGAGAAATGTGGGGTGTATAAAAAATACGGGGTGCACATAGAAAATGTAAGGTGTTTATTGAAAATGTGAGGTGTGAGGGTATTATGGTGTATGTGGGGTGTATTAAGATAATTTTTCATTGAAAAAACAAATATGACGTGTATTAAGTATGTGGAGTTTATTCAACAATTTATGGGATGTTAATATAATAAACCTAATATTTATCTATATTTAAATTTTGAATTAAACTACAGTTACATGTATGTAATACTTACTCGAATTAGATTCAGATTAGAGTTTGATAGATTAAAAGGTCAATTAAATTTATCGCAAACTCAACCTAGTTGTAGGATTGATACAATTATTTTCTGATCGTTAAATAGTAATTATATTAAACACATATAAATACGGTAGCCAAATCCCTTAATTGTTAATGTATCCAATTATTTACTCACCAACACAAAATGAAACGCTAAGCATCCATTCTTCCTATTTCTTGTGTAGTTTACACAACAAAATCATCCTCTTTGGCTCACTACCTTCTTCCATTATTCAAGCTGCGCTTTCCTAAAACCATTATTATGTTTAAGTTGTATTTCTTAAGTTACATGTGGTGTTTATATGTTTCTTTTGATAATGGAGGTGGAGCAATGCCCTTGTAAAGGATTTTTTGGCCTTTTTAATTTTCTTTGGAGCACTGAGTTGTTAGAAAAATGAAAATTTGTGAGGATCGAACTCGCATTAGAATGCATATACATAATTGTTTTTCTTCATTACAATACAATGTCATCTGGTTGATCTTAGTTTTGTAGTAAATGAAGTTTTTGTAATGTGAACCAAATAGTAATCCAATACCTTCCACTTTTAAGTGATCGATTGTCTAAGAAAAGTTAATATTTTTTAAAGTATAGATTATATATAGATTAGGAAAATGATTACAACCGAAAGAAAAAATACCTTCATTCGAGTAAATTACAATTAGGCGATCGAGACTACATTTTAGATCCTGGATTGTGCCCAACAATTCAACCTACTTCTTCTCCCGCTCAAAGCAACTGAAGAGTCAGACCAGTGATTCCAAAAAAAATATATATATATATTTTCTTAAGCATCTACGATTTATTAGGTCACTGCGTTACCTTTTTAACACTATTTTTGGCGAGCAACCGTTTACCCTAGAAATTACAAAGCTTGTGTAATGTGCAAGTCGAATAACTATGAACTAACTATGTCATTCTTGTGAATGTGGGTGTGCCAAATCGCAACCGAGCACGATTGGGCGATTATAATACATGTGGTGGTGGTATCGAATGCGTCACTGACTTCTGCACTTGAATGATTACAGACGAGAAAGGAACTCCCCTTGGGCTTGGGTTTTAAAACTTGAAGACAAGGTTGTTTAATTCACTACAAAGTTCAGGATCTCTTGTGCCAAGTTCGGTTGCCTTAACTATATTCTTGATAATATAGGTGCATTGGATTGGTATCAAGCTGTAAGGGTGTTTTGATAGTGAACGAGGTTTGACTGTCTGAATGCCGAATTGCACAATGCACTTGAGAGTAACTAATCATAAAACACTTTACTTGGTTGGGATTAAGTGACCTCTTTGAGCGAAAGAAATAAGAATTCTTTGCTTGCTGAGACTTAGATAGATAACCAACCAACCTAGAAGTAATGTTGTTTACTTGTCCAAACTGAAGGTGCTCATATGCTGCTTGATTCTATGGCGCCAGTGCTGTTTACTTATCCAAACTGAAGGTTTCGCCGGTTGTCAACACACTGCTGATTGCTAATCCAAACGAAAGATGTGTTGACATAAGGGTTATGATAGTTAGTTTCTTTCTTTGGGATGTAGAACGGTTTCGCAGAGAAAGGGTTTCATAGAGAGAGAGTTTTCGCGTAGAGCGTTTGAGTTGTTTGTTGAGTTGAACGTGGCTTTCCACGTTGCAGAACCTCTTCTATTATATGGCATTTTCCTGAATATTCTCTCTTTATCTCTTTAATTCCCTCATTAGCCAAGACTCATCTTTATGGAGCCAAAAATAATCACAATGTGACACGTGGATTTTTGGACAAAAGAGGACAAAATACCCTTGAGCTACAACGGGATTCCTACGCACGAGCAGCGGACAATCATCCTTCAACTAAATTAAAAGTGCCCAAAATAGATAACAATTCAAAACATATCTCATCAAATCCCTTCTACAAGGTAACTCCCAAAACCTATTTCATTCCATATATCTTTTACCTCATTTTCCCTTTTTTAGCTAATCAATTAGCTATTTATTTTATTCATTCCATAACCTCCAAAACTTTCTTTCTAAAAATGTGTTAATTGGCTAATCAATGGAATAATTGCCTAATTAATTCATTAATTGCCAAATAAATCACATAATAAACCACAAAATACACCCAAAAAACATCACAAAGGCCGACCACCTTTTCTCCAAATGGGACCGGCCATACTCTATATATTAAACCCCATTTTCTCTAAAAACCTAAGTCCACACTCTTGCAAAACTACAAAAACTCTCTAAACACTTTTCTCTCTAAATTCTAACTTTGGCATCGAAGGTTCTTCGGTCAAAGCCCCCCTTATTCATTGTGGGCGCGTGAGGCTCTTGGCCTTGATCCTAAGGTGTTAATTGTTTTGTAGGTGCAATTTTGTCCAAGATTAAGGAGGAAGAAATTTGCATCCACAAATTTGTGCTTTCATTAAGAGAAGAGTCACTCACTCGTAGAAGACTCCCGCATAAAAAAGTTTTTCTATTTTCTTGTCCATTTGTAGATTTTTCGTACGTTCTTATTATTAGAATTTTTTTTTTGCAAGGATTCTTTGATAAAACGTAAAAGAGAAATATAATGGCTAGAAATTTAGAAAATTCCATAAGTGAAAATTGCAATATTCAAGAAATGGGACCATGGTGATCCACGAGGCTAAATGTGATCATAGAAGCGGCACCATTGTTACGGGGCTCCACCATGGTAACCACCGTGGTGGCCACCAAGGTCACCACTACCCGCAGCGAGGTCCATGTCACCACTACCACGTCCTGAGCCGTGCCATCTAAGCTTGCATAGGCCCAAGCCTAAGCCGTGCCATCCAAGGCACATGGCACCAATGCCATGACTCAAGCCTCGCACTCGCATGCATCACGCACTGAGCAGCATGCTCCAACGACCCAGCCTGCTCCTGTGGCCCAGCCTGCTCTCGCCGAGCAGCCTACTCCCGTGGCCTTCCAAGCAGCCCAAATTGATCCAAGATTAGTTCAACCATCCAGGTTCCAAATTTCCGAATCGACGATCGAACTGGGAGAATTTTCACCACATTTTTCTTCGGATTTGACATTTCCCAACTTAAATCTCACGCCTAAAGTCTACCTTTCTATTGCTCAAAGAGACACATTCCTTCCAAGCTATTCCAACCCAAATGGAGAACAACACTTGTCTCGACAAGTCATAGAGTTGACCAACGCCCTTGCACAGCAGACGACCTTGGTGAACCAGCTCTTGCAGCGTACCGAGATACAACGTGCCCCAGACAAGGTGTCCCGAAATAGGATAAAGGCAGACAAAGAACATCTCCAGCAGCATCCCGGTAAGTAACCACTCGACTAGCCACGAATTGAGCGTTCAGGTAGTGTACACTCCTGATTGGGCCCCCGAGATAGCGTAACTCCCGATTTAGAGCGCGGAGGAGCGTGCACTCTCAACTAGGCCCACAGACGAGCATACATTCACGGTTAGGGTCACACTTCGATAGTCAACATGAGCAACCTTCCAGGTAAAGTGTTCATTTACGGCTAAGCCCGCAATGAGCATCATCCACCTCACATCGGAGTAGGCAACATGACGGACGGAGAGAAGCAGTCACTCAATCTGGCCCAAGTTCAACATGCAACATGCGAAGAACTCACTCGCCTGCTAGGAACGCGCTACACACACTGCATCCGCGACATAGACGAGCCAAACACATGGAAGAGCATCCTAGACCAATAAGTCACGGTTGGGGGCAATCGAGAGCTCCACTACCTCAACAAAGATAAATTCAGGAAGAAGTAGAGAAATTTTTGACCAAGCGATTGTGCAGTTTCCAACGTAACGAGGTCACCGATGAGGCACTACAACGGAACATGACCAACATAAGCAGGTCACCCTTCACAGACAAGTCGAGTAGGCAGAGCCCCTACGCGAGTTTAGTATGCCACATTTCACATCTTTCAAAATGGATGACGACCCGGAGAGACACTTAAAGCACTACCAAAACACGATGATCATCTATTGAAACAACGACAATCTCATGTGCAAGATATTCACCACCACTTTACAAGGCGAGGCGCAAGATTGGTTCTACACCCTGCCGCCACAATCCATCCAGAGTTTCAATGAACTTTCTTTGATTTTCACCAAAGAATATTCATCATATCGCTCAATCAAGAAGAAGTCTGACCATTTGTTCAACGTCAAGAAGAACCCAAAGAAGTCGCTTCGTACCTATGTGAAGAGGTTCAAAGCAGAGAAGGCAAGGATAGTCAGATGCAACGACTCGATAGCTAGAGCAACTTTTCAAAAAAGATTTCCAATAGACCACCCGTTATTCGGAAAATTGATCATGAAAGAAAATCTAACTCTGGCAAACTCTTTCGCTCTGGCAGAGCAGCATGCACTTTGGGATGAGGTTCGCCAATGCACATTCAAGGACTTGAAGAAGTATCTGGCATCACCTCCCTATTATCCAAACCGGAAGCAACAGAGGACTTAGTCATATGTTTGACTGTATCTAAAGCAGCAATAAGCTCTACCATCATACGAAAAGAGTTGGGGGCCCGACTACCTGTATTCCACAGTTCAAAAGCTTTCCTCGAAGCTATCAGAAATTCAAAAGCTAACTTTGGCGATAGTTGTTACAACCCGGAAGCTCAAGTTTTACCTTGAAACACACGCAGTCATCCTCATGACGCACTATTTTGCCCAATCCAGACGCGCGACCACAAAGGTGTAGACCTTGGTGAATGCAAAGTTTTCTGACGAAAGCAACAACTCGACCCAAAAGACACGCCAAGGGTAGACGAACACTGGAAGGACACATTCGAAAGTAAGTTTTGTCTTCGTCGCCCCAAAAGATTCTACATAGGAGTAACATGTACCGGCAATTGAGCACCACATCTTGTTACGCGTCACACGACCCTAGCCGATCTTTGCTCCATAATTTAGCTCTAGAGTGGTTCAATACCGATAATTGAGCATTTCCTACTACGTGTACCATGGTTTTAGCTCCACAACTCCCTACCAAGCATTCATGAGGCAATAGAGCGGCCTAACGACACCCTGAAAGTAGCTGAGCACACCCTAGCTGCGCCTGCTTCACCCGATGGAGACTTTTAGCATTTGCATGTCGATGGTGCATCCAACTATAAAGGTTCGAAAGCAAGCGTAGTCCTTGTCACCCCAGACGATCACTCTAAGCTTCAAAGCATCCAATAACGAAGTAGAGTATGAGACCCTACTAGCAGTCCTCTGAATAGCAAAAGACTTGGCAGTGAAAAAGTTCACAATTCATTATGATTCCCAGCTAATCACTAGCCATATTACTTAAGGCGTTTCAGATTTACATCATCACTCAAGTTCCATAACCATACAACCCTCACATGGACGCACTAGCCGGCTTAGGTTCCGCCTTCGACCACTAACTCAAACGCTTTATTCAGGTGGAGTATCTAGACAAGCCAATCATAGAGGCGAAACCAGCAGCTGAGGTGTCACAGATCTCTGCTGCTTAGCACCTCCCGATAACCTGAAGGTTCTAAGCTCAATCCATGAAGATGTTTATGGAAATCACTTCGGAGGTCGATCCTTAGCATAGAAGGCTCTTAATGCAGGCTACTGCTGACTTACCATGCACCGAGATGCTAAGGAGTTAGTACAAAAGTGTGACAGTTGCCAACACTACAAATCGGTACCAACACTGCCTGCCAGCGAGCTACACCCGCAGACGAGTCATTGGCCATTCATACGGTGGGCAATCGACCTGGTAGAAACTATGCAGCCTGCTACTGGGGGCAGAGGCATACTAATCATGGCAACCGACTACTTCACCAAATGGGTAAAGGTAGAGCCCATGACGACCACAACTCAGACAGACATAGAGTGCTCCATATGGAGGAATATCATTTGTCGATTTGGCATCATTCAATCCATCGTCATCGATAATAGCCCGTAATTTGTGGGCAAAGATTTGGCAAAGCTCTTCCAAAAATATGGCATCAAGCAGCACATGTCCATGCCAAGATATCTTCAAATCAATAGGCGGGCCGAAGCATCTAACAAGATGATCCTCGACTGCCTTAGAAATCCCTCACCAACAAGAAGGGAAAATGGCCAAACGAACTCCCCAGATGTTTATGGGCATATCGCACCACCAAAAGACGAGCAATCGGTTAAACTTATTTCTCTTTGGCATTTGGCTCAAAAGCAATCATTCATCCTAATGCCATTAAGTCAAGTATCACCACTCTACTTCCAAGCATTAAGTAAAACAGTAAGGAGATGGCCATAAGCTTAGATTTTGCAGAGGAGAAGCGCAAGCATACCATCACCCGCATCGCAGCCTACTAGTAATGGCTCATCTCCAGCTACAATAAAGGGGCCAAGATTCGGCAGTTCCAGCTCGAAGATCTAGTCCTAAGAAAAGCCTTCATCACTGCCCCTAGAAAAGGCTCCAAAAAAGATGGATTCCATATGGGAAGGTCCGTATAAGATCAACAGAGTAGGCGGAAAGAGTAATTACACCCTCGCCACCATGAAATAACAAAAAGATCAAAAAGCAGTGGAACATCTACAATCTGAGAAAGTACCATGTGTGACATCTTACTACATCAAAGCCCGAAGACTCAAGCAGCTTGACGGGCACCACCTCATAAGTTGAAGATTATCCAGTTGTTATGCAGTTCATACCTTACAACTAAGTTCTTGTTTGTTTCACTCGTTTTTCAATGAAGAATTCAGAAGTAATCACAACTTGGCTCGGTTGCATGCTTACAACAACTGATCACTCCTGCACTTCAAAAGAAGACTGCACCCTTCTTAGGGACTCATCGTAAGAATTGCGCCCCTCGAGGGACCAACCATGCTCTCTAGTGCGAAATGATAAACTAATTGCTCTCCAGTGCGATAGGGTAAACCAATTCCCCGACACCCACATGGGTCAACTCTCCAAGACAGGAGAATAAACTCTATACTCCGAATATCCAGATGTGGATGAGCTTGGATGCCCTAGTCTAACTAGATGCACGATGGCTTGTGCCGGGATTCCTAGAAGTAGCCACAATGGTCTTTTTCAAGGCTTAGCTAACTGAAGGATTTTGGGTCTCTTGGCCTAATCCACGGGGAACCGGGCCCTAGAGACGGAGGGGGCACATTACACAGTACGCCCTATAGACGGTTGCCCTGGAACCTTAAACCTGTTATCGAGTGCATTAAGGTAGCCTACGGTTTCCGGAAGACTGTCTACAGTTTGCCCTTTGAGCAGTAAAATCACGCTAGACTTATACAATTGCACATTTTTGTGAAAGGTTAAACAAGCTAGCGTGTATATACGAAGCTTTATCCACTGCCGACATGCTACGTAGTCGATAAACTTCACATCTGCCAAGCGCAAAACAACCTACACCAAGTCCTAAAGTGTTGTGATACTTGCTACACAACCTACGGAATTGGAGAAAGCCAAGGTTAACAACATAGTGGTTACACGAACTTGTCTACTTCTGTAAGTAAGGCATCTGAATGCCAACCCTATGGCTAACAACTTTGCAAAGTTCTACACCAATACCTACAACTGCATAGGCTACACATGCCTGTTTGCTTATAGAAAAGTAACATGCCTGCCACTGGTCTATAAAGTCTAAAGGTTAGGGCATGAACAAAAGAAGTGAAGATGAAGAAAAACGAAGGAAACATGTTTATAAATAACTGGCAAATGCTGAAGGAGTTCAAGCAAAACAAGAGCTATAAGGAAAAACAAAGAAAATCCTAAAGGCTACCTAGAAGACTACATTTCAGTAGCTTGGACATCCCACGACTACTTGATCGCCACACCTTTAGCAGCCACAACGCTCTTAGCGGTGCCATCATCCAGCACTTCACCCCTGGCTGCCCCAGCCTGGGCACCAACTTCTCCAACTACTTCACCAATGGAAGCCTCAAAACTAAAAGCAAGTAAGTATTCCGAAGAAATAAATAAGGTCTCGAAACCTCGAGCCCATCATTCTCACCATTCAGCTGCTCATCTTCCTCAAGCAGACAAACACAGACGCGCTGCAACTCATCCACTTCATTCTCCAGACTTTTGTTGATCTTCAGTACACCTTAAAGTTCCAACACTTGGGGTTCAAGCCTATCAATGACCTTCTTGAAGTGGATCACTTGATTATAAGCAGCAATCTACTTTTCATCCTTTGCATAAGCAGCAAAACAAAGCTTAGAAACTGTAAACTCAAGATCTTGAATCCGAGGTATGTAATATCCAATCTCTTTCTCTTCACTTTCATACTTAACTTGGATCGCGTCCAGCTTAGTCTTCAAGTCAACAATATCTTGGCGAGTGGTTTCAAGCTGCGGAGAAATGGGGGCAGAAATATTAGACCCCTTCAAAGCAACGGGATCAGAATCCAACCTCTTGATCTCCTTGACCGAGAAATAAGCTTCATCTGCCATAATATTCGCCACCTCCTTGGCAACCTTGCTATATCTGCATCATAGCAAGCAGAGCAATTATTCTATATTGGGTCGTATGCTTCGCAAAGGAACAAGAGCAAACAAACATTTCTAAACACCATCAATAAACTTGGCACAAACGTCCATGTCTTCAAGCAGATCTGGTTTCAAGAGCACACAGATCTCAGTAACCTCTCTAGAAGTAGGCTTAGTGGATTTCTCACAGCTACCCACGTGACCAATCTCCTCATTCCCAGCAGGCGAATCAGTCTCAGCAGCAGAAGAAGTGAGCCTTAGTGCCACTTTAGCAGCAGAGTCCACTTTATCGCTCTTCATAATAGCAAGCATTTCAGAAAGAGAACCGGACTTAGTGCCCAATGGACGTCTTGGCACAAACTTCGGCGCTGGGGGCATGACAAGACCTCTACACTGAGCAATACTATCAGCAATCGTACAAGTCATTCTCGACATGGCAGGCACCACATGCTCAGATCTAACAGCCTCATTTTTCTTCCTATTAGAACAAGCCATTCTTGACATGGCAGGCGCCACATGCTCAGATCTAGCAGCCTCATTTTTCTTCCTATTGGAAGAAGTTATGTCAATCATAGGCCTCTCGGCAGCAGGCAGACCTTCACTAGGAACAGAAGAATTCTTCAGTTTTTCTCAACCAGCATCTCTTGAGCAGGCGGGGAAGATCTCTTCTTTCCACCTTCATTCATAGTAGGCCCCACGACAACATTCAGATGAGCCAATGCATCTGCCTTGATCCTCTTTACCTTTTCTCTAGGGAGCAGCTTACCTTTCTCCCAACGAAGAGGATTAAGCAACCAACGTCATTCATAATACTCAACAGGGGAGCTCAACCCATACCAGCTTTTCCCTCATTTTTCTCTCGGACCAGCAGGCAGGAGGCATACATGCCCAACATTTCAGCAGCCCATAAGGCCCACGACCTCCTCATTTATCTCAAGGGATATGAGTCATACGGCTCGCCTAGCATAGCGCCCCAACGTCTCAATCCGTGGCCCGAGCCGCACAGATGCCCTTATCTTTAGCCAAACCAAGTAGCTCAAGCAGTGGTCTCTTCCACAACACTTTCTCAGCCCATGTCGAGCCGACTCTTGGCCTCTGCCAGCCGACGTGCCGCACCACCCCGACTGCTGCCCTGCGGCAGGGCTATCCAAGAAAGAGACAAGGAAAATTAAATGTTTCTTACTTCGATGCGACTCGGGAAAGATGAAGAAAGCAATAAAAGACGGTCATTTGCACGGGTAAGATGTAAAAGATTGCTAGAGGAGGGGGAAAAATATCCTCTAAGCTCTCTCTCTCTTGTAGGGTAGAATAAATTGATCTCCAAAGTTGATTTAATAATCCACTTAAGGTGGACTTAAATAGGCTTTGAGAGAAATTTATTTCCCTTTCCTAGAAGGATCTAATTTCCAATTAAAGAGGGAATCAACATCAAAATAGGAAACAATCTTATGTTTCCTCAAGCAAGAAGATCTCTACACCTGCTGCCATTTCCTGCGAGCAGCCCAAAAGGTGTGGGGCATTTGTGGAGCCAAAAATAATCACAAGGTGACACGTGGATTTTTGGACAAAAGAGGACAAAAATAGCCTTGAGGTACAACGGGATTCCTACACGCCAGTAGCGGGCAATCATCCTTCAACTAAATCAAAAGTGCCCAAAATAGGTAACAATTCAAAACATATCTCATCAAATCCCTTCTTCAAGGTAACTCCCAAAACCTATTTCATTCCATATATCTTTTACCTCATTTTCCCTTTTTTAGCTAATCAATTAGCTATTTATTTTATTCATTCCATAACCTCCAAAACTTTCTTTCTAAAAATGTGTTAATTGGCTAATCAATGGATTAATTGCCAAATAAATCACACATTAAACCACAAAATACACCCAAAAAACATCCCAAAGGCTGGCCACCTTTTCTCCAAAGGGGACTGACCATACTCTATATATTGAACCCCATTTTCTCTAAAAACCTGAGTCCACACTCTTGCAAAACTCCAAAAACTCTCTAAACACTTTTCTCTCTAAATTCTAACTTTGGCATTAGAGGTTCTTCGGCCAAACCCCCCCATTCATCGTGGGCGCGTGAGGCTTTTGGCCTTGACCCTAAGGTGTTAATGGTTTTGTAGGTGCAATTTTGTCCAAGATCAAGGAGGAAGAAATTTGCATCCCCAATCTCTATCCAGTCTCGACATCTTTGATTCACACCAGGCTAGTTCTTTTATGCGATTAATTCATCATTATCTGACCAACAATGAATTATGATCCTTAGAATAATTCGCATATGAACATAGCTCATTCTAATAATCCTTTCATATTCCCACTTCTATGAAAACTAGGTCGAATCAGTTCTCTTCAGCTCACTGGTTAGAATGATCGTTACTAGATCGAGGATTATGGCCTTTCAATTCAGGTTATCCCATTCTCAGTGGCATAGCTAGAAATTTACAATGAAAGGACCATACAATAGAAGCTTCTAAAAATTGGTGATGCTTTTACTTATATTTTCCAATATATATATATATATATATATATATATATTTTTTTTTTTGCAAAAAAATCATTTCAAATCAACCAATCAATGCAAAAACCTAGAAATCCCAATAAGTCCAAGATGAGAAAAGTACTAATATGATTGATTTCGTGATACAACCAAGCGCGATAAAGGGTGCCTGACCAGACTTGGACATAAGATAAGCTTTGATTTAGGAGATATGAAATTTGAGGGGAAAAGGTGCTTGTATGTTTGATTCTTCAACTTGTTTGAGAATTAGCATGCTAAATTTTTTTTTTTAAGGGAAATGGAGCACAAACAATTTTGGTTTGTGTCAATTTAAGGAAATTTGATGAAATGTCTCCTTATTTTATTTGTCTAGCCAATTATGGGTCAAACGAAATTTCAAAAGAGGGATTTTATATGTTATTGGGGTCAGCAACAACCAAAGCCTAGACATTGGCTCCACCACTACCCATTCTTGACCCAAGTTGTTATTTCAGGTCCATATAGCAACAAATAGACAAATGCAAATGATCTTTTATTTTCTTGGTTGCCTTCTTACGGTAAAATAATAAATACAAATTAATCAAAGATAAAAAATAACATATTTTGCTAACATTAGTCGTTTATACAAATACTTAACCTCGCTGATCGATATGATATAGGACTCACAGGCTTTGCACATTTTTAAGAGGGGCTTTAATTATCGGTCAAAAGATGATGGGTAACTCTTTCAATTAGAACAACTCAAAATTATTATGTGAAAAGTAGGTGCATTGGTTAAATTACCATAAGAAAAGGTTAAATAAGAAAAGTGGGTCAAAAGATAATGAGTAACTCTTTCCATTAATAATTTAATATCATGCATAATTTTTTTTTAAGCAATAGTGTTATCTATATCGAGACAAAGTATGTTACGCTTCATAATAAACTATTAATAATATAGTTCAAATTCGAATTTACGAAAATCAAACTTAAAACATTTTACTCATAAATGAAATTGCTAGACCGTAATACTACCATGCATAATTATTATAAAAAAAAACACGTGCATTAAATTAGCATAAGAAAGGATTGAATAAAAAAAGTGGGTCCAAAATATGAATCGGTGCGCAGTAACAGTCCACATTCCGACCTCCTTCTTCACATAAATTGCAGAGAGACTTTCTTTGTCCGAGTAAAATCCCAGAGAGGCAGAGCAACGATGGGAGGTGGTCAGAGGCGGACGACCCCGAGCCAAACGACGCCGTCTTCGTCCTCGTCGCTGTCCTCATGCTGGTCGCATTTCTGGTCATCGGCTCTCAGAACCAAACCCTTGGTCTCTCCGTCAGAATCCGCCGTCCGCACCAACTCCAGCGATGGCCTTGTCCGTCGTCTCGGCATGTTTGACCTCATACTCCTCGGCGTCGGCGCTTCTATTGGAGCCGGGATATTCGTAGTCACCGGCACCGTCGCCAAAGACGCCGGTCCTGGTACGACTCCCGCAACTCTGCAATTAATTTTTTTTCATAGTAGGCTAATTGAGCTGAGATTAAGCGGGAAAGTTTTGTTAATTGCAGCATCATATATGCTAATGGAGTCTGGAAATGATATAAAACAGTAATTTAATCTTGCTAAAATCCCAATTTAACATCTTTGCTGCAATTTAGCTGAGGAATGCTGAGGAGACTCTTCAAAAGTGGACTCTTCATAGACCCTTTGCCGCCTCATGTTTTTGGCACAATGTTTTATAATGTTGCCGCGAGAATTGATGTAAACTGTGAGGTGGCAGAGAGTCCATCGAGAGTCCCATTTTGGGAGAGTCTCCTTAGCATTTCTCCTAGTAAAATCATAAATTCAATTTATGACGAATTTGGAATTGGGAATTTTTTACTACCGAACACTGTCCGAGACTTTCCTCTAATGGTGGAACGGTTTTCGAATTTTGATGTGCCAATTTTTGCTATGATGGGTTCTGTTTGTGTTAGACTATAAGAAATTTGTTATCATGATGCAGGGGTCACTATTAGTTTCATTCTTGCCGGAGCATCCTGTGTGTTAAATGCACTCTGTTACGCGGAGCTAGCATCTCGCTTCCCTGCCGTTGTTGGTGGAGCATACCTTTACACATACACGGCTTTCAATGAGCTCACTGCTTTTCTTGTTTTCGCACAACTTATGCTCGACTATCATATTGGTGCCGCTAGTATAGCCCGGAGCTTAGCAAGCTATATCATCACAATTCTGGAACTTTTCCCAGTTTTCAAGGACCACATTCCAGACTGGATTGGACACGGTGGCCAAAAGTTCCTTGGGGGAGCTATATCAATCAATGTATTAGCTCCAATTCTCCTTGCACTTCTTACGATAGTCCTGTGTCGTGGTGTGGGAGAATCGTCTGCCGTGAACTCATTTATGACTGCAATGAAGGTGCTCTTTCCATGCATTTTTATTTTTATTTTTATTTTTTAAGGTCTATGAATTCCGCCACTTAAAATATATGACTGAAGCAGGTGTATTTATAGAATATCGATTGTCCTGCAGATTATCATTGTTATTATTGTCATCTTCGCTGGTGCTTTTGAGGTTGACGTTTCAAATTGGACTCCATTTACCCCAAATGGTTTCAAACCAATCCTGACAGGAGCAACAGTTGTATTTTTTGCATATGTTGGATTTGATGCTGTTGCTAATTCAGCTGAAGAGTCAAAGAGACCACAGGTATGCCCCGGTGGGACCGTGGGAGTGATTAAATTTTGGAGTTAACTACTTAATTATCAATTGACTATTCTGTTTATACATATTGAAAGGATCTTCCTTGCTGTCTTATTCTCTAAGAATATCTGATCATGTTTCTTTCAAAATTTATTTTTCAGCGAGACTTGCCAATAGGAATTATCGGCAGCCTTCTAATATGTGTTGCATTGTATATTGGTGTCTGTTTGGTGATCACTGGGATGGTACCATTTTATTTACTTGGGGAAGATGCTCCGTTGGCTAATGCTTTTACATCCAAGGGGTTGAAATTTGTTTCAATCTTAATCAGTGTAGGTGCTGTTGCTGGACTTACGACTACCCTTCTAGTTGGTTTGTATGTTCAGGTGAACCATTTTATCCCTATGAGTGACTTAGTTGGAGTGTCTTCTCATCATGTAGTAACTTATGGGTTTTCTTGTGAACAGTCTCGATTGTATCTTGGGCTTGGAAGAGATGGTTTACTACCTTCAGTGTTTGCTAGAGTACACCCAAAACTCCGCACTCCCATTCATTCTCAGGTCTGGGTTGGTATTGTTTCTGGCATTTTGGCAGGGTTGTTCAATGTGAAGATTCTTTCACACATTCTTTCAGTTGGGTCATTGGTAAGTCATTGCCCAAATTTGATTTTGGTGTAGAGAGGCTGTTCAATTATTCTTTGATATTGGTGGAGGCTGGGTCAAATATTTTGACATTGCAATAAGATACATGCATTTCCAACGACATCATGTTAACTTCCGTTTCATTAAAGAGGAACTTTCAGTTGCACTGTGCATGGCATGATGTGATGAATAATAGTAAAACTGTAGGAATAGTTGCATGGATTTTTGGGCCTTCTTCTAAGATTAGTATTATAGGGTATTTCTTTGTTTCTAATAATTTCGGTTGTATGCACCTAACCTTGTACTCTTGCTTGTTCAGACGGGCTACTCTGTTGTTGCTGCATGTGTTGTTTCTCTTCGTTTCAAAGGTAAGGCAGCAAATGAAGTATCTTCTTCTGCCTGGCGGGAAGGTGTCATCTGCCTCTTCATAGTGGCATGCGGTGGTTTTGGTGCCGGACTCTGCTACAGATTTAGTGCTTCAATCGTTTTTCTGGTCCTAACTGTAGTTGTGGCAATACTTGCTCTTGCTGCTCTTTGCTTCCGACAAGTGAGTGAACAATATGTGCTTTGGGATGCGTGCATATAATACTTACCTGCCTGCATGCATGGGTGCATGCATGCATACATACATACATACATACATACATATACATTTATCTTTAAACCCCGGTTTTCTTTTCTTTTTCTCCTCAGGTTTATGCGGATCTCCCAGGGTTTTCTTGCCCTGGTGTTCCATATGTGCCAGCTGTGTGCATCTTCTTCAACATGTTTCTTTTTGCTCAGGTACACTTATGATATACTTTAAACAAACTGCTAACAAAAGGAATGAAATCAAAGAATTAAAATAAAAAAAGCAGATGAGTGAGAAGAATTTATTCTATTGCAGATACACCATGAAGCATGGGTGAGATTTGTCATCCTCAGCATCATTGTAGTTGGTACTTATGCATTTTATGGGCAATATCATGCGGATCCAAATTCAGAGGAGACCATTATTTATCACAGAACATCAGCAGAAGAACGGTAAATTATCTTTTCAGTTAATAGCTCGTTCATTTTGGATTTGGTACTTGTTGCAGTGTTAGTTGTATGTACCTGTTCCACGGTAGGTTATAGTAAGATGTATCATTAATTCATAGCCCATTAAATCTTTCCAAATAACTTTGTTGGAAAGAGTATAGTGATAATATTCACTGAGAGATCGACATACATAAACACACATTATTGATTGCTAGCGTAGTAGTGCAAATCTGTTTGATCAATTCTATCGGTGTTATTTTCTTTTGGTGAATGAGTTTGTTTGATGTCTTATTTCTTGAACAATTGATTTTATGTCTGTTATTTTTTTTATTTTTTTTTCCGTTTGGTGAATGAGTTTGATTGTTGTCTTGGTTATTTCTCGAATATATGGTAAGCAATAACAACCAACATTTATTTCTAGTGGTCTCTCCCCTAATATCTTCTGTAACACCAAATTATGGTTCTCATGCCTGCTGGATTGATTTGAATCTGTGTTTCTGATAATTAGATGTAATGATAAGTATTCTGGATGGATTTGAACCTGCGTTTTTGATAGATTGATCGTGAAGCTTCATCACTAATGTTGCAAGTGCAAGGTATCTGGTATGCGAAGTATGCTTCCGAAAGCAATTGAAAGTCGTTTCTGAAATGCTCCTTCACCTCCTGCCTTTCTTTGTCTCCATGCCTTGATCTTGATTCTTGACCCACTTTTCTTTGTATGTTGGTTGGCTTGCGATAATCATCCTTGATCTTCAGGTCTAAAACTGCTGTTGCAACAACGGAAGGGGCTGCAACATAAAGTCCAAAGGCTACCTGAGCCACACATCACTTTTGAAAGCTTTTAAGTTGGTCTTTCGACGGAGAGCCTTTGTTGCAACTTTACTCCTCGGTGTCGGGGATATCAAACCGTATGAAGTCTCGAGCGATTTCACAACGATCGAAATTTAGGGAAATAGTTTACGACCCCAGATCAACATAATATTACTTACTACAAAAAAGTTCTCACAGGTAGCAGCTTTGCACAATGTACTTGGATAATACAACTTGCTACATAAAAAGTTCTCATTGGGAAATGCCAGAGCTATTCTTAAATTTATTTTCCAAACTACAGTAGCAAAACCTGAACTGCGTCGACCACATTCGCCGGAAGAACGAAGCATCGGCGGTGGATTGCAATCGAGAACTCTTGCGACTGCAAATCCATTTCGAGAAGTGGAGATGTGGCCAGATAACGGGAAAAATGTTACCTTGCCTCGTAGTTTAATCGCGTACAAAATCGGAGTAAAAAGCTAGGACTGTCCTTCGTTGACAGTTCTGAACGCTTAGCACTTCCACATCAAAAACTTCAAACTGTTTTGAGCTGAAGAAGGTGGAGAAGGTCCGACCTGTAAAACTGATCGAACTGTATATATGGAAGTCGAACGCAAATATACTTGGCATGGTTTCTGCAACAAAAACAATTTAAACTCCAACACGAATAGTACGAACTAATTCTAACGCGACGATCTTACTTCAACAGTATTCGAATGTCATGAATTGTGATAGTTTTACATTTCTAAACGAAGCTGCCTGCAATACAAACAATGGATCTTCCAATTTTTGAGTTCTGAGATGTCGAACAACGATCAGAACTTACAGGGTTGTATGGCAGTAGAAGGAGAGCTGGCTCTAGGGTTCAGATTTTGCAGTATTCATGGCCGAATGTAAATAAGATATGAATCCAAGGAGTTTCTATGAACCCTATTAACTGACCGGTGGTCCGAGTTCTGGTGGAAGGATTATTCTTTTCCTCCGGGTTTCATGTCGCGAATCCCTTCTTCAAATCCTGTAGGACTTCATAGCTTTGAAGAACATGAGGAAAACCTGCTGGCCAGCCTCTGGGCAATCACCTTCACCAGCTACAAAATCCCGAAGCATAAGCCCCGAGTCACGTGTTATGTAGTTCGGTGGCGTTACTACCTGAAGCCGAAAACCTGATTCACACGTTCAAATATACACATCGATGCTGCAGATGACTCGGTAACACAGTTATTCAGCAGATTAATTAGAGGAAGCGAATCTATCGAGAGTTTCCATTTGCAAAGGCAGCAGTGATACAAACCTTCTCGTATGAAACTTGGAAAGTCTTCGGGTGCATTGTTTTCTTTCTATATCCGCTTGTTTTGCTCGTTAAGCGCCTTTCATCAAATGGACTTTTACTCTGTCTTTGCAGAAGAAGATGAAGGTGGAAACAAGTTAGTTGTGACCGAAAGAAATAGGAGAAGCCTCCGGTTCAAAT
The DNA here is from genome assembly GCF_042453785.1 of Malus domestica. Classification (NCBI taxonomy): domain Eukaryota; kingdom Viridiplantae; phylum Streptophyta; class Magnoliopsida; order Rosales; family Rosaceae; genus Malus; species Malus domestica. The sequence goes on along the minus strand of NC_091667.1, from coordinate 11,137,440 downwards.
TCTCTTCATAATATGACGAACCTCGACTCTTTTCCCCGGACCTGCAAATCAAAGATTTACGTTGCAGGAATTTTTGTTATTCATCAACAGAATAAGGTACACATAGAACCGAGCGCAATGACGTTTTAGAATTCATATAGCCGACCCTACTTAGTGGGAAGAGACTTTGTTGTTATTGTATCAACAGAATAAGGTACGCAAAAACTAGAAAAAGTTTGTTAATCAATTAATCAAAATCTAACCTCTCTTGACTTGAAAAGTATCATATTATTTGGTTATTCTGATTAAAATGAATCTGTAGTAGGGGAGCTGGAAGAACTATGTTTGTCAGTAACTAGAAATTGGCAAGAAACATAAGTGAGACATTTTACGCTCACGGTTTAGCTGCTGACAGAAAAGAAAACTTTACAAAGTCTTAAGCACTATGCGGAAATAGTAAGAAGCACCAACGTTGAAGGATCGGTCAAGGTATAGGCACAGAAGCAGGGAAATGTTTAAGTTGAAACTCACTTAACTATAGCCATGATTATAGACAAACCCAGAACCGTTTATTTTCCAAATCACCATTTGGCTCGAGGGGTGATGAGTTCAAAACCTTCCACCCCCACTGGCGGAGCCACGTAAGGATACCCTGGGTTATGGACCAGGTAGCTTTCGGTGGAAAGTAACAGTTTACATGTAATTTTTATTGTTTTTCGTATGTAACTCACCTTATATTTAGTTACTGATATGAATTATCTCGGTTTAAATACATAAAGTTATATAATACAGTTTACAAACTATCTCTTTTTCTTTCATCTTTTTTCACATTGCTTCTTGTACACTAAGTTTGGATTTGTTTGAATTTTAACACGTATTTGTTTAATAACGAAAATTCTTGGCTCATCTTGGGAAAATTTTCTTAAGTTAGCTGATATTGTGAAAAATATAGTATCAAGTTTCTTTGTTTATAAAGATTTAAATCTTTAAACTAGCCTATCTGGTGAAAAACCCTAGTTCCGCCATTGCCCACCCCCACCATTTTTCGGTTATCTATTTCTCTATACAGGATGGGGCTAGATGCGATGAGAGTTTCAACTCAATATACACTGTTCATTCATTATCTAAAATCTTTAGAATTTTGCATGCTATCAATAAGTATAATAGCATAAGCGACTGAAAAGTCACGAGACTCTCTAAAATTTACAAACCGTCCACAACCCAACCAACACACAGCAGAGAAACAAAGAAACCGTTATTCGGTGACGTTATCTGTTCAGTTTGCTGGCAAGAACCAAATAAATAATATCATTTAACTCCCCAATGGTTTTTGTAATATCATTTCCTCCCCTCAAGGTCTTCATTATTTGCCTGGAGGGGTCCAAGCTGACACAGATGACAGACCCATCTTGCTGCTTTTGGGGTCCAATTCAATCCAAATGTGTCTTCGGATTCAGCCCAACCAAAAACGCATTTCAAGTTCATTGCACGGATTTAGTTACAGGAAATCTTCGATTTGTTCAATACACATGAAATACTAAACAATCTCGAATTGGATTGGTCTTTCACATATCATGATTATATAAATAGTGATTTAGAAATAAACAGTTTTGATTATAACATTGTGAATACGGAAAATTCTTGAAACGAAAGAGACAAGAACGACGTGCACAAACAAATATTTGTATTTGATGATTTTGGGTTACAATCTCTCTTAAATTCGATCCTCTGATTCAATCTCCGTAAGGTGTTGATTTGTGGATGTTTCGTTGATCCAAAGGCCGTCGAGGCTTGATCTTGGATGAACTGTTGGAAGTTTCTTCAAGGGGCCGTGGGCTTGATCTTTGAAGGTGGATTTGAGCGGATCTTCAAGGAGCCGTTGGGGCTTGATCTTGAGGATGAGTGTTTCTTCAAGGGCCGTTAAGGCTTGATCTTGAATAACGGTGATGAACGGATCTTCAAGGGGTTTTGGGTTTGATCTTGAAGAACAGTGATGAACGGATCTTCAAGGGCTTTTGGGCTTAATCTTGAAGAACGGTTGGATGTGTAGATTTGTCAACGTTGTTGATCCAAAGGGCCGTTGGGGCTTGATCTTAAGATGAACGGATGATGAACGATTGTGCTTTCTTCAAGGGCCGTCGGGGCTTGATCTTGAATTGGTGGAAGTTCTTCAAGGGCCTTTGGGGCTTGATCTTGAATTGGTGGATGGTTGATCCAAGGGCCGTCGAGGCTTGATCTTGGAAGAACGATGAACGAGGAACGAAGAACACTTTCTTCAAGGGCCGTCGGGGCTTGATCTTGAATTGGTGGATGATTGATCCAAGGGCCGTCGGGGCTTGATCTTGAAAGAACGATGAACGAAGAACGAAGAACACTTTCTTCAAGGGCCGTCGGGGCTTGATCTTGAATTGGTGGATGATTGTTGATCCAAAGGGCCGTTTGAGCTTGATCTTAGGATGAACGATGAACGAAGAACGAAAAGAGCTTTCTTGATTCTTCGGGAACCTGGATGCTTGAGAGCTTCGGAGTTTCAGAGCTTCAAGAATTTTGCCTAATGATTTTGGTTCTCCCCAAATGAATGAATTAGCCTTCTATTTATAGAATTTTCCAATGCCTAATTTTTAATATAATATTCCAGATGAAATAAGTCGTTTCTGCCAGGTGTTGACACGTGTCCTGTTTGATGACTTTTTCAACTTATTTCAATTTTTTGTTTAGACACACGCTACGTGTAAAATTTATGTAATACATGAGCGTTGAAACTTTGATTTATCGGTCAACATTTATTTACCGAAATTTCGATGTCTACAAACATGCCGGCTGTAAAAATTCCTTGAGCACTACTGGATGAGATGAGAAAGAAGGTGCACTTAGGCATCGTTCATCGAACTATAGTTTAAAGTACAAGAAACTTGTGGTTCACATGGATAGGAGCATTTATCTGTGCACCCGAAATGTTGTATTCCAATCAATCCATAGGCAATCATGATTCTACCAACGAATAAATATCAACCTTATTCATTTTGTATAATTCATAATTGGACGCCACGCGAAATTGAAAAATGAAGCCAATTGTAACCGTGGCTTCGGCTGTTCGGCAGTTAACACATGTTTTTGTGATCTCCCTAGCATTGCTCTTTCCAAAATATAACACCAAAATTGTACGACTGAAAATGCTTTCTAAACATCTCCCTGGTACAACAAACACCAAATGTTTATTAAATGTATAAAACAAATAAATAGAAAATACTTTGAGCATCATAATTCATAATTATATGATCATCACCCAAAGGAATTAGCAGAGACGTGTTGCCCTCTTGATCTGTCCACTGATGCCACTTTTTGAAGCCTAATCTGCTCTCTAAATTTCGCTATGAACTCGCCCGCCTTCTTATCAACCTCTGAGTCTGCTCCTCCAACATTCAGAGAGTTGCTACTTGTAGCCGCAGCAGCAGCGGCAAGAGCATCATCTTCACGTTCATCATCCGAGCTCAATTGAAAGTTTTCTGCCTCACTTTCCAACTCTTCTTCTTCAGACTCCGCAGCTGCATTGCCACGAACTTCTCGCATCTCCTTCTTCTCATGTTTCGGAAATTCTAGCTTCGGCATGTGAAAAGGATTGCCAAGATCATGCTTACTCTTTCCATTTCCAAGATTTTTCATGTTGGTTACTCCATTTTGCATCATATCTTTTCTCATAGATATAAACTCACCAATGTCACACATCTTCTCAACTTTTTCATGAGTGGCAAATCTACTACCTCTGATCGTTCTAACCGATTTTCCCCTTGATGCAGATTTAGTGAGGCTTGCAGGCTTAGTATTCAATCCCAAAAAACCTTGCCCCAACTCTTTGCTTCCCAATTGCTCCTCCTCACTTCCGCTTCCGTTTCCACTTCCACTTCTGCTTCTGCTTCCGCTCCCACTCAAATCCTTCAAATAATTTTCGGAGCTTCTCCTCAAGTCCTCCTCATGGAAAGAACCAATGCTGTAGCCCCGCAAATGCAACGCACTCACTGAAGCTTTTTCGTTCATTGGTTTTGGAGGTGATGATGCAAATCCTGAAGGAGAAGACGACCCTTGAGAATGAGGACTCTTTCTTTTCTTCACATTCTCCACCTTCGAGTTAAGCACCTCCGAAGACATGGAGTGCGTGAAAGAGTCTTCTTTTGGGGAAGAAGACATAGAACTAGTTTGAGAAGAAGACTCAGAAGTAAAGGACAATGTGGACTGGAAAGACCGAGTTTTCATTGATTCAAACTGAGTTTCATCAACTGAGAGTGGCCTCAAACGCGAAGGACGACCATTACTACCTACTCTTTTCCCCCTTTCCATCCTTGCAGAACGCGAACGCCAATGAACCGGGGAAGGTGATGCGGCAGCTTCATTGAACTTCTGTTTTAAATTTATAGCACCCAAATCACCAAAATCCCCATTACTAATCCTATCAGAGCTATTAAAAGAGCCCTTAGAACCTAAACTGAACTCACTCCCAGCAACAAACTCAAAACTATCCTGGTTTTTCACCCTCGGTTTCAAACTCCGAACCGGCAATCCTAACGGCTGATTATCAACCATTGATCTGGGTTGTCCCCATTCATCAAGACCATAATTTGGTTGAGCCACAAACACCATTGATTCACCCTGAAAATACTGAGAATTCCTAGCTTGAGTAACATTTTTCTCTTTATACCCACATGAATTTTCACACCCACTTTCACAAATCCCCAAACTGGGTTTGCATTGGGCATAAAAAACATTGCTTTCATGACAAGATTGAGCAGCCACAGCAGCAACAGGGTTACCCACAAAATACCCAGAATTCCAACTCTCACCTTCACTTTTCTCACCATACCCACATGGGTGTTCATACCCGCTGTCGAAATTCGACGAAACGGGAAATATTGTAGGCATATAAGACTCAGAAGTACCTACATTTGAGCTATTCTCAAACCCCATTTCAGCACTATTTCTTCTGCTGAACAAGCCGTAGGACACGGCAATGCCGACGAAGATAACGTGAATGAGCTCCCAGAACTTGGTGAGGATCGTGTGGTTGATAAATTCGGGAGCTTGTGAGGGGAAAAGTGGAAGAACAACGATGAAAACGGCAAAGATTAGAGCTTTAAGGAGAAAGTGCATGGTGTAGGACTTACCGTGTCGAATCGGGTTTCGGTGAGCTTCTGGGTTTGGATCGGAGAATGGGAAGTGGGGTTTTTTGCAGGGGATGGAGTCCGCCATTGATGAGCAGTTGAGCTTCTGCGGAGGTTTTGGATTTTGTGTGAAGCAAAGGAAGACTTTGAAAGCAAGGAAGAAGAAAGAGTGGAAAAAAGTGTGAGGAGAGGGGAAAGCAATTTAAGAAGTGGAGTGTCGATAATTATGACCGTTTGGTTAGAATGACGATATTGACCTTGTGTTTTGTTTTGATTTACGGGATTTTGTGGAGTGGTGATCTTATCTGTAGGGGCTTGGAGGTCATTTGATCAAAGAACAAAACAAAAGCAATTTGGTGGAACAATGTAAACGACACCGTCTTGATTGAAACAAAAGCAGTTTGGTGCAACACAGAGCTCGTTGAGCACCTAAAGCAAATAGCAATGCAAACTACATGAGTCATGGGCATACAAATTTGATCATACACATCTAGGAAGAATTTTTCTCTTATGCTTTTTAAGCTTTTTTTTTCCTTGTACGGGACAATGAAAGATAAGCGATTTTTCACATTATGTTTTTCCTCCAATGCTCATTCCGTTATATCGAGTTGTACGATTGAATAAATCTAAAAAGAATCAATAGACAGAAACAAATCACTACCTAATGAAATTGGAATTTTTGCATGTATATGCAAAGCAAAATCATTTAACATTAAATTGAATTGTTATTTAGTTTCATTGGTTGCTTTTTTTTTTAGACATGAGAGGAACAACATTGATCAAGGCATATGTGTTTTACAGGCTATTTAAGGGATATTTTTAATGTATAAAAATGTTCCTATTGATAAAGTTTTTTTTTTTTGACAAAACAAAAAATAAAATATTTTTAATTTTTATGGATATTTATATAATATTTTTAGAATTTGTTCTAATAGTTAAATTTCATATAGGATTTGTCCTATTGATAAGGTTTTTTTTTTTTTTTTTGAAAAAAAAGGTATTATTTTATTTTAATATCTTTTGATTCAAATTATAAGAGTAAAAGATGCATAAAATTAGGAAATTTATTTTGTAAATAAGGGTAAAATATATATAAAAAAAAGAAATGAAAATTTAATTTTAATTTTAAATTCTTCGAGTTGGTGACATGGATAAGTACGTATTTTTTCTTCAACATTTTGTATAGTTGATTGAGTCTAAATTAATACACCCCTTTAAAAAAGACCACGCTACTTAAGCCAAATTCACTTCAAGTTACTAAGTGCATTTTTAGGAAATGCTATAAAATAACCAAAATTCTATTTTAAATAGTCAAATTTAAATAAAAAAAACACATCTCCAACAAACCCTATAAAAGAGTCACTATTATAGCAAAATTGTAACATCCCACATCATTAAGGGGAGTGGATCTTCTAAGCCTTATATGTATATTCTCATCTTTACCTAGCACAAAGCCTTTTGGGAACTCACTGGCTTCTGGTTCCATCGGAACTCCGAAGTTAAGCGAGTTCAGGCGAGAGCCTTCCTAGAATGGGTGACCCACTGAGAAGTTCTTGTGTGAGTTCCCAGAAACAAAACCGTGAGGGCGTGGTCGATGCCCAAAGCGGACAATATCGTGTTACAGTGGAGTCGAGTCCGGGATGTGGTGGGGACCCGAGTCGAGATGTGACAAAAATGATCAATCACTCCTTAAATTTACAGAGCAATTGTTCATAAGCTAAATATTAAAAAAAAAAAAAAAAAAAACTCAGCAATGGAATCTTGAGCAAGAAGAAAATGAAGATAGATAAGACTCTTTTAGAAAATGAATTGGTTGGGTTTGAATTGTTAATAATAAAATATTTAAAGTTTGACAAGATAAAGGCGATGTTGGAGATAAAAAAAATTAAATTAAGTAGCTAAATAGCTTTTTCACGCTATTTATTTGGACAATTAAATGGTCTGAATTCAAGGCTATCTTTGGACCGACCTAGGATCCAGCCCAATATACAGTTTGGTCCACCTGCCGTGTCACTTTCTCGGGAACATGTTTCCTCAAGTCTTTTCCAATTGCCAGGTGAGAAAATCAGAGCGAGAGAGAGAGAGAGAGAGAGAGAACAGAATCGAACAAAAATCTCGAAAGATCGAGAGCTTATCAAACAGTATATCACTCCAAATCCTTTCCCTTTTTTTACATACAATTTTGTGGAGAACCCCTTAATGATTTGAAAATTACCCAAAAACCTTAACTGTTTGATCCGTTTTTCATCTAGGTACAAGACAGTCGAAGCTCTAAAAACTGCTCTTGAAGGCTCGCCTCTCAACACCAAAGACGAGCGCTGCAAGGTTTGTCTTTTATCTTTTGCTAATCTTCTGTTTGGTTGCCGAGAAAATCAGTCGATGGAATAGAAAATTGAATTGCAAGTTTAGAACTTTACTCTTCTTTTCTTATCCTTTTTCCAGTGGTTTTCTTGGGTACCAATCAGAATTGTCCCCCTGTGTTTAATTATAATTCAATTGTTCTGTTTGGTGTGGAACGAAAGAAAGTGATGAGATTTTATTTTATTTTATTTTTTTTTGAGTTTTGCAGTCTGTAAATTGGATAATGGTGCATACAGCTATCATGGCTATAAAAGATGTGTGTTTTCTTCTTTGGATCCCGAGTACTATGACATTCTCATGAAGTAAGTAGTTATACCTTATGAATGCTATCCGATTTTGGTTTCGAGTATTTTACGTAATCTTTTGAATTGAAAATTGAAATTTATGTAGATAATGAACTTTGTTTTGCTAAGGTGGTTTTGTATTGATTTGTTTTCTGTATATAACACGGATCTCGTTAACGGTTGGTAATAGTTGCCTGATTCAATGTGCTTAAAACTGTTGGAAGTTCTTTAACCAAATATAGAGTACAAATGAGTATACTAGAGGGTTTTCGGTTAAACCGGTCGAGAATTTTCCCAAACGGAGAACCAAAGTAAGTATCTTGAGTCATAGAAATGAACTTGAATTTGACTGGTTACGTAGTTCTGGCTCTTTCTTTGCGTGCATTCTGTATCTGTATCATTTTAGATGGTGTGGTCCGTGTGGATTATATGGGCAAGTTACCTAGACTTGTGCTTTGTTAGGGTACGAAAAAACAATGGTCAGGCCTTAGAGAGATTTGTTTGAATCAAATATGGCGGTTGAGTATCTTATATTTCTGAAGGAATCCAATTTATACGTCAGTGGATGGGATTTTGGGAATACAAATATCACTATATGCGAAACATTTGTATGTTTCTTCTTATTTCGTTTCTTATCCAAGATGACAGATTATAGTCATTAGAGCGATTGTTATATGTACGGTTTTGGTGCAGTGTCATATAAGCAAGTATTCTACCCAAAAGTATTAGAAAATATTAGGTATGCATAGTTTTTCTTCTAAGTTTGTGATTTCAATTTCTTGATGTTTTGCTCCTTAGTTATCTTTATTATTCTTCCTTTTCCTATAAGAAAAGTTCTCCTGCCTTTCTTTTCCCCATCTTTGGTATATGCTGTTGTTTAGGACATTTTACAATTTCGGGCATTCTTGATTCCTGAGGACCTCTGGTCTTTCTAGAGTCTCGCATTTTACTTCCGGTTAACATTTTCCTTTGGTGGTGTTTGTGTTTTTTTTGGGTGAATGAATGATTATATTAAAAGAGAACCAAAAAGAAGCAACAAACTACAACACAACAATGGCAACAAAGGCCAAGCTAAAAACAAACAAATAAAAACAGGAGGCTGTAAAAAACAGAAACAACCCAACCTAACAACCAACACCAAAAGGAGAACTACATAGGAATTCTCCATTCTTGAAATATAGGCACATTTGCAGTAGAAAGCGGAATCTACAAAGAACATAACCGTAAGTGTATAGAGTTCACAATGGCTTTAAAGATGGCAACAGAGTGGAGATGCTCGTTTCTGAATTTACGATTATTCCCTTCTTTCCAGATAGCATAGACAACAGCTTGGAGGCACAACTTCTTAAAGCTAACATCCAATGACTAATTCGTCCAATTATTAGCAGCCCAAGTGATAAACTTATGCCAATCCAAACGAGGAGTATCACAACCACACTTAGAAAGCATATGAGACCAAATATTGGCACTATACAGACACTCAAAGAACAAGTAATTGTGAGATTCATTACCAGTCAAGCAAAGAGAGCAAATAAGAGAGGCATGATGGGTAAAGACCATTACCCGATCCATAATAGATAACTTACCCCTTATAGCTAGCCAAAGAATGAAGCTCCACCTTGGGACATGCTCGCCAAACCACAAGAGACCAGCCCATGGGACCTTTGGATGGGGCTCCCTAATAGCATTCCAAGCGGATGAGGCATAGTAGCTTCCATTGGGTGACAACGTCCAAGTAACAGAATCACGCCTAAACTGGTTCGGAAAAAGTTGAAACATAGAAACTCGAATTTCCAATAAATCATTAGGGGAAGAAAAAGGCCACCTCCATTCGAAACCATTCTCAACAATAATCTCTCAGACCAAAGAATTTTGGTTGGAGCTATGATTCCTCAATCATACTAGAAGGCCATCTATGGCTAAGGGGCTTGAGTGGGTGCCAATTGTCAAACCATAGAGAGGTGGAGTGCCCATCACCAATGACATGAAAGAAGAAGAATCTAACCAGCCCTCTGAGATGAAGGAGTTTCCTCAAATTCCAAGAGCGAGCAAACAGAAGGAAAAAGGGGCATTCCAAAAAAGAATTACCTTGAAGTAAATAAGCCTTCAAAAAAGTCAGACCATAAATTAGAAGCACAAGAAATTAAGCTCCAAATATGGTGGATCATAAGAGCTTTATTCCAACACTGTAATCTCTTTAAGCCAAGGCCCCCCTCAGCCTTATGGAGACAAATATTAGACCCAGACACCTTAGTTGCATAACTCCCTAAGCAAGTACCAGACCATACGAAGGAGCAGAGTCTTCTCTCAATATCTAAAAGGCACTTTTTGGGGAGGATCAGATGTGAGCACCAAAAAACCTGGATACTGGAAAGCACAAATTGGATGAGTTGCAATCTCCTAGCAAAAGAGAGCATTATTCTCCCAGCTTTTAATCCTTGCTTCAGCCTTGTCAATTAAAGGATAGCAATCACAAAGCTTAAGCTTGGAAGTGATTAGAGGAACTCCTAAGTTACCGGCAAAAAATTGGCTCTTGGAGGCACTAGAGAATCGTACTTTAACATTAATAATACAGGACAACATCTCCATAGCAATGACAAATAAGTAAGGAGACAAGAGATCCCCTTGCCTAAGCCACGCCTACTCCCAAAGTAACCTACAAGCTCACCATTTACAACAATCGAGAACATAGGAGACGAGATGTAACTCTTAATCCAATTAATCATTGCAGGTGAGATAGCAAATGCAGCAAGAGTAGAAAGTATAAAATCCCACTCCACGATTTCATAAGCTTCATACCTAGGAGATCCTTCGACTTTGTGGTAGTCACGAAGGATTTCTTGAGCGAAAAGGATATTATCCCCAAATTTTCTTCCTGGAATAAAGGCGGATTGAATAGGACTTACCATATGAGATAAAACTTCCTTGAGCCAATTAGACAACAACTTAGCTATAATTTTATAAAGCTTGTTACAGCAGGAGATAGGTCTAAAATCACTCATTGTATCAGGAATAGAGACCTTAGGGACAAGGGTGATGATAGTAGAATTTAACTCCTTAGAGCAAGTCCACCCCTAAGGACTTTGCGCCAGCACCCAACGCATTTATCCACTCAAATGAACAGTAACAGACTCCAATGAACAGTAATAGGCCAAGGCATCTCCATCCCTAAAAAAATGCGCTGGCACCTAGTGAAAAAATGCGCTGGCACAAACGATCTCCATCCCTACAAAATGCGCTGGCACCCAGTCCATTTAAAATATTTTTAAATTTTTTCTAAAAGAATAAAAAAATAAAATAGTTTTAATTTTGGATAGGATTTTTAACCAATCTCGTCACGCCACGTGTCATTATCTGAATGTACTATTTTGTGAATAGATTTCCGCTAAGATTTTCAACAAATCCCGACACGCCACGTGTCACTTTCGTTTTACAATAATTTAGCCAAGATTTCGATAAGATTTTCAACCAATCACGTCATGCCACGTGTCACTATCCGAACGTACTATTTTGTGGATAGATTTCCGATAATATTTTCGACCAATCCTGACACGCCACGTGTCACTTCCGGTTTACAATAATTTAGCCAAGATTTCGATAAGATTTTCAACCAATCTCGTAGTGCCACGTGGCGTTGTTTTGGTATCCTGCAAGCTCGTTGGGCGATTATCAGGGATGCAGCTAGAATGTTTGATGTCAAGGATCTTCGATCCATCATGATGACGTGTATTATTCTCCACAACATGATTGTTGAAGATGAGTATGATTATGATGCCGTCGATGAATATGAGCCGGATCCGATGAACAACTCAAGAACATGTATCTATTGTGCTCATGACCGGACCGAAGATCCAGTGCAACATGAGCCGTTGGAGCGCGATGGACGTTACAATGAATTGATCGTTCAGCGGTACACTAATGTGCAAGAGCCATACTGGCACATAACCCGCCAGAATGACTTGATTGAGCACCAGTGGGGATTGCATGGAGGCGAAGATAATTAGAATGAGGCTTGTGGTTGAAGAATAAATTGTATTTTTTTTAAGTTTAAGTAATTCTATGTAGTGTGTTTTGTTTTTAAGTTTATTTGGTGAGTTTATGTAATTCTATGTAATGTGTTTTGTTTTTAAATTTATTTGGTGAGTTTATGTAATCTTATTTCATGTGTTTAAATAAAGTACAAAAGAAATAAAATTTTAAAAATAAATAAATAAATAAATAATTACATTAAAATTGCATAAGAAATTAAATAAAGTTCAAACCTAAAAAAAGAAAAAACATAAGAAATTACATAAGAAATTAAATAAAGTTCAAAAGAAAAAAGAAAGAAAATACATAAAAAATACATAAGAAATTAAATAAAGTTCAAACCTAAAAAAAGAAAAAACATAAGAAATTAAATAAAGTTCTACTAGAAAAAAGAAAGAAAATACATAAAAATACATAAGAAATTAAATAAAGTCTCTCGAGTTAGGATATGTGGTGCTAGGATCTTGGTTGCCATGATTTGTGTAGCTAGAACCCCCTTGACTTGTTTCCGCATCTCTTGCACGCCTCCTACACATGACATCTCTTTTTTCCGATGTCCAAAAATATTTAGAATTCGAAGACAGTCCTACTAGAGACTTGCTCATAGTGTCACGATCTGCTTGAGCCATCCTTTCTTCTCGAAGCAATTCATTTTCTCGATGAAGTGCTTCTCTAACCAGCTCGTTCTCTCGATTAACTACTTCTCTTTGTCTCTCAGCCGCCGCATCACGGGCCTCAGTAGCTGCTAATATTGCTGCCATAGCAGCAACTTTTTCCTTATCTCTAGCCTTTTCTCGTGCCAAGTTTAGTTCACCTTGGCGAGCAAGTTCCTCCATATATTTAGTGTAGTCATTTTTGGAAGAACTAATTTTTTTCTTTGACGCCTTTTTACCTAGAGGCCTTAGGGACTGATGAGTCGGTTGGGTCTCGGGCACTTGTTCAGGCGTCCATTCCGTGTCTTGAAATGTGTCGGCTTCTTGTTCGGCCATGTCTGGTTCTGGAGAACTATGTAGACCCATACCGTGCATGACAACTTCTGGACCAGTTGCCACAATTTTGTATTTAGGGCAATCTTTGACAATTTGCCAACATTCCCATTTAGTGAATGATTTGTTCCCGTTCTTTGAATTGTAGAATGCTTGAGCTTGTAGTGTCTATAAAAAAGTGGGATAACACAGTGTTAAAAAATGCGGGTGTAACACAAATAAATAAATTCAAAATATTTATACGGGTGGAATGCATATAAATTACATAAAAATGACATAAGAAATTAAATAAAAATTACATAAGAAATTAAAATTTTGATGCGGGTGGAATGCATATAAAAATTACATAAGAAATAACATAAAAATTACATACGAAATTAAATAAATCAAAATATTGATATGGGTGGAATGCATATAAATAAATAAAAATATTGTTACTTGATCCGCTAAACTTGTCCCACTACGGAGGTTACCGGAAGCATGAGAGATGGCGTTTTTCCAACAAGTAAATGATGCGTTGAGTTTTTTCCAACGACCTTGAAGACCTTGACTAGTTCTGGCGTTTTCTCCATGTACATCGCAAAACGCTTTCGTAATTTTACTCCACATTTCTCGCTTATCCATCTCATTACCCGTAATCGGGTCATGAGTAGTGTGAACCCAACATTCACACAACGTAACATCTTCAATGAGCTTCCACGAAGACATTTTTTTCTCTTAAAGTGTAGAAAATATTGAAATGTAGATAGTATAGAAAGTGTAGAAAATATTGAAATGTGGTGTAAAGGTGGAAGATGAGGGTTAGGTATTTATAGGAAAAAAAAATAACATTTTTCAATATTTCTGTAATTTTTTTAAAATTTTCTGTATTTTTTAATAATTTTTCTGTATTTTTTAATAATTTTTAATGAATTTTAATATAGTTAATTAATCTGGACCGTTGGATTTGAAAAATATTCAAATCCAAGAGCCAGGGACTTGCCACGTGGCCAACGATCATATTTCTGACCGTTGGGGCCTTTTTTTTATTTACTTTTTTGTAAAAAAAAACGTGGACCGTTGATCTTTGATCCGACGGTCTATGTTAAAAGTAAAATTTAAATTTTTTTTACCGTTGGAAATCCAACGGTCTAGAAAACTAGCCGTTGGAAATCCAACGGCCGAAAGAAAGCCACGTTGCCAACTCGGGGGGGGGGGGGAGTCAGTGCGCTTGTCACGCGGGCTCGGGCTCTGAAACCGTGTCGGGCACTCGCGCCACACCGGCGTGAATCGCACGCGCCAGGCCAATAGCCCGGCTTCTTGCTCAGTCTATTTTGGGCTGGTCCATTGCCCAGCTCGGGCTGGGTACCAGTTCATTTCATGGGGTGGACTTGATTGACAGAGGCCCGACACTTTTTTTGGACTGAGGGCTGGGACATTTTGTCCCCGCTGGACTTGCTCTTAAGAAGATGACCTGAGTGAAAAAAATTCTTGAACAACAGCGATGACATCATTTCCAATGACGGACCACACTCTTTGAAAAAAAAAAACAACCATTATAACCATCTAGTCCAAGAGACTTATTAGGATGCATAGAGAAGCAAACTGACTTATTGTCATCTGGAGTGAAATTAGCACAAAGAGAATCAGTAAGGACATAGTCCAAAGGGTTGGACACTAGCCTATTCAAACCATCACGCCTAGAAGAGTCCTCGCCAACAGAACAAACAAGGAGTGATTGAAAGAAATTGATAGCTTCCTGCTTGACTTCCTCCTCCGAATTGACAATAGACCCATCAACTCTAGTAATAGAAACCAAACGATTCCTACTTCTGTTCTTCGATATAGACTTGAAGAAAAATGATGAAGAATTTCTATCCCTGCCTTTAGCCATTGAGCTCTAGACTTTTGCCTCAAGAACATTTCCTCCACGGTCAAAATCGAAACATAAGCATTATAAAAGATTTTTTCTTGTGCTCACAAGGAGTTGTCAAAATGGTTAGAGTAAAGAAGCCTTTGGCACATATCTAAATCAGCCTTGGACTTAACAACAATATGGTGCCACGTGAATCATAACCTTTAATGTGAGTGAAATTTCAACCCATCTCCATCTCCATAGAAAAATAAACGTAATTTGTCTTTGTTACGTTTTTAATGTAGAGAAAATAAGGTGAAGTTTTGATCAACTTTCTTTTAGGTTAGCCTTTTGGTCTAGTGGTACATGTATCTGACCAATGTTGAAAGATACCAATTATATGTATCCCTCCCTTGTTAGAAATAGAATTGCCTTAAAACTCTTACCATCAGTTCACTTTGTTATTTTGTCAATAGAAAATTGCATCAAGTCCTAATTGAAAAGTTGCCACCCTTTTAACACGATGATGTATTTTTTGATACCTATCTAACTGCGATTTGCGAGCGATAGCTGCTTCTTACATGTAAAGAGTTTGTGAAAGTATACCCTTTTATTTTTAACCATCATTTTATTGGTTGCTATTATTCATAATCAAGCCCCATCACCGAATACATAGCAAGAACAAAGGGAGAGATTATAAGAGTCAAAATCTAATGAAATAAGTTAACAAATTGACATTCAAAAGGTTAACTTTTCCACTTAGATTGAATGAACAAATTCACATTCTCCTCTGTTAGTTACCTTTGAAATTGTCCTACTACTTCCAAGTTTCCAGCACATCAAACAACTCCTTTTTACTTGGTCACCAACTTCTTAACTTTGCCTACCGTAAAATTAGTAAAAGCCCAAAATTTTAACCAATAAACGGAGGGGCAGGCCTTCAGGAAGTAGGATTATCTTCCCTTCTATTCATTCCTTTCACTCCTCTTCTCTCACTCTTTACTTTTTGTATTATTTGTCTTTATAAAAAAATTCAATATAAGATTTTGACGTGGTTTAATCGTAATCGTTCAAGTAGGAGGGAATGGAAAGGGAGAGAGAATATGAGGGGAGAGAATCCTCCTCTGGCCTTCAATTACCAAAACCATATCCTAAGGTCCACTACCATACACATTGTCGCCCATTTCCTCCTAATGAGGTAAATGTTTCTAAGTCATCATTTTTCCCATAATCCTCCTACTTCGAACTGGAAATTATGACCGATGGGCGAATGCATCAAGCGGTCGATGTTAGATCGGAAGTTTGGCCCATGGCCTGATGGGAATAGGCCGTTGGATATTAGGCAGACCATTTTCACCAAAAAAGCGAAAACTGTGCTATGCAATGTTAGTGTTTTAGACCTTTTGACATAAAAAAAGAAGATATATACTTGACCCTCCATTGCATGATGCGTGTCATGCACTAGAACGAGGATGGCAAACCATGATTATTGAAAAATCGATCGCGAAAAAATGAAGAAGCCAAAGTAGAGGTGACCAAGTTGTCCCAAAAAAATTTCAGCAGAAAAGCCTGACTCAAAGAAGCGAAATTCCGAATGCCAATACCACCCTTATTCAGCGGAGCATAACACTTTTTCCATGAAAGCAGCGAAAAACCACGAAAGTCCGCACAACCTGTCCAGATAAAATTACGAGCCCAATTTCTGACTTGCACCAAAACAGTAGAAGGCCATCGGTAAACCGAAGAACTATGAGAAAGCATACTAATAACAACCGATTCAATTAAAGCAATACGTCCAGCCATAGACAACGAATGCCCTTGCCATTGAGACATCCGTTGACGCACTCTATCAGCCAATAGGTCGTACCCAGTGCACAAGGCTCCCGCTTTACGCAGGGTTTAGGAGAGGTGAATGTCGGCTAGCCTTATCCCCATTTATGAAGAGGCTGTTCCCAAGTCTCGAACCCGAGACCTACCGCTCATGGGCGAAGGCACTTGCCATCGCACCAAGTGCGACCTCTTGCACTCTATCAGCCAATGATTGGAAATAAACCCTTTTTGGACGACTACGAAAAAGAGGAACACCAAGATATATAAAAGGAAGGTCCCCCAAATTTACACCAAGCCAAGAAACAATTTGGGAACGACGATGAAATGCAGCTTTCCCAATATACACCGTAGATTTTTGCTTATTGAGATGTTGCCTAGAATTCAAGCCATATTCGTCCATGAAAGCCATGAGATTCCTCAAACTACGCTTATCTCCTTTACAAAAAACTATGATATCATCAGCGTATAGGAAATGAGATGGAGCTTGAACACCACGAGGAGAAGAGATAGATGAATGCAACCTGAATGCACCAATTCAGAAATACCTCTACTAAGAACTTCTTCAGCAATACAGAAAAGAAGGGGCGAAAGTGGATCACCCTGACAAACACCACAACTGCAACTGAAAAAGCCCACCGGAGAGCCATTAAAAATGATTGATAAATGCGTTGAATGAGAATGAAGAATAGAGCTAATCCACTGAACAAAAGAAGAAAGAAAACCAAAAGGCTGAAGAACTCGAGTCGGGAAATTCCACCTAAGAGTGTCAAAAGCTTTAGCAAAGTCAAACTTAATTGAGACATTGCCACCATAGCATTTATTGTCGAGCAAATTAATACATTCCGAAGCAAGAAGTACGCAATTGGAAATATGACGACCTTCGAGAAAAGCAAACTGATTTGGAAAAATGATCCGAGCTGCAAGACGATCTGCTAAGATTTTGGTAATCACTTTAAACATAAAATTAGTCATGGCAATGGGGCGAAACTGTGAAACAGAATCAGCGTCCTGAGTTTTTGGAATCAGCGTTGCAAAACTACAATTGAAATTGGGTAGGATATGCCTGATATAAAGAAAGATCTAACTGCTAGGACCACATCACCGCTAATAAAATCCCTTGTGGTCCGGAAAAAATGACCACCGTAACTGTCAGGACCAGGAGCGCTATCAGGGTCCATGGAAAAAATTGTATTTTTCACCTCTTAAAATGTAGGAAAATGGTATTTTTCACCTCTTAAAATGTAGGAATAGCAAGCAGAGAAGCATTTTCAGAGTCCGTCACCAAGGACGGAATAAGTCGAGAAACTAAACTAGTATCAATTGTGCTACCATCATCAGTAAAAGCAATGGAGAAGTGCTCAACAACATGAACATCATCCTCAGGGCCGGCCCAGGCCCAGTGCAAGCAGGGCAACCGTCCGGGGCCCAAAAATATTAGGGGCACCAAAATTATTAAGGCGGTATATTTATATATGTTTTCATAAGAGTATAAATTTATAAAATTTGGTTCAATGACACAGAAATTTAAGTAGAAGAGGTGGCTTGGTCATTTGAAAATAATGAGAGGTCTTGAGTTCAAAACACCACATGTGCTTATTTACTTTCTAATTTTTACAAATTTCTTTTCAGAATAGTATAAATTTATAAAATTTGGTTAAAGGATCAAAAAGTTTAATTAGAAGCAATGGTTTTTGTTGTTTAAAATTAACAAGAGGTCCTAAGTTCGAAACGCTATGGGCATGTTTATTTTTTTTCAATTTTAACAAATTTTTATTTGGTTGTTAATTTATTTTTAGTTACTAGCTAGTAGCTATGTAGCTTGTTATTTTTAAATATTCGTTTCAATTCAAGTCTAATCTTCAACAATGAGTAATACGTAGACCAAATTTGTAGCGCAAATTTGTAAATTATATGACGTGTTATCAAAATATTTAATTTAATGCTCATTCATTACTAATACATATCAATTAAAGACTCGAAAACATCATTATTTTTTTAGTCCCATATTGACAAGGTTAGTAAATAAGAAAAAACACCTCATGATTTATACAAAAACACTTTCAAAGTTCAAATGGAAAACAAAACTTATCATCTATCTACTTATAAGCTCAGAGTTGTTTGGTTTTCTTCTCTCAATACAAAATAAATTAGTCTTTTTGTGTATCTAAATTATTGAGTTTGAAGTGCTTTTCTAATATAATTTTATCAATGTCTTACGTGTGAAAATAAATAATTTTCTTATATGAAGTTTGGACACTTTTTTTGACGTCGCCCGGGCCTCAAAAATCTCTGGACCGGCCCTGATCATCCTCCAAACTGGGACCAATTCGCAAAGAAGAGATAAAATTCTTAGCACGTCGAGTTTTAGCAAGATTATGAAAATATTTTGTGTTCCGATCAACATCACAGAACCAACGGACACGAGCTTTGTCACTCCAGAATTTTTCTTGAACTATAAGAGCTTGAGAAAGACAAGAATGAGCTTGTATCTCTACAGCATAACGATCCTCAGAAAACCCCCTAGTTGATATTTCAAGTTGTTTAGCCTCAAGGGAAGCACGAGCCGCATCCACCTTCGCGTTGACATTCCCAAACACATTCAAATTCCAAGATTTGAGAATAGGCTTCAACAGTTTAAGCTTAGCTTGCAAAATAAACATTGGGCAGCCATAAATAGAAAAAGAATCCCAAGCAGCACGCACCATTGTTAAGAAATCTGGATGATCCAACCAAACTTTTTGAAGTCGGAACGGTGTTGGAAACTGAGCAACAAACTTCTGAAATGAAATTAGCAGAGGATTATGATTAGAAGTATGACGGGCCAACGTAGATCATGTAGTCACAGGCCAGGAGTCCAACCACGGAAAAGAGCAGAAGCATCTGTCTAAAATCATTTCGATGTGGGAAGAAATACCCCTTCCATTTGTCCAAGTAAAAGGAGAGCCCTTGGTGTCAACTGGAATTAGATTACAGGTGTCAACCATAGCTTGAAGTTCTGCACAAGCAATATGGCGAGGGAGAGTACCACCCATCTTTGTTGATTATTGACTCAAACATGTAGTCAAAGTTCAATTCTTTCGGCTACTTTGTGGTAGTGGGAGACAAACATGCAATTGTGCCTAACTCTTTTGACTTGATGGTAGGCCTTTGGCCATTGATGTTTTTGAGAAGCTTTTCTTTGGCTATAAAAGAAGAAGCAAGGTGCAGCCCGTAGAAGAGGATAAGAAAAAGGGAGAGAAAAACAGAGCAAGAAGCCTTTCGGCAGAGAGAAGAATTTTCTCAAATTGTTTTGCTTTGTATTTTTGTTTTTTCTCCCTTCCTATTGCAAGTGTGTGAGCTTGGGTCATTTGAGTTTTTTGGGAAATTGAGTGATAAACACTATTGTATGTTCTCATTGATTATAGTGGAATACTCCGTTGTCTCCAAACTGGATGTAGGCATTGCCGAACCAGTATAAATCTTGGTGTTCTTGTTGGTGTTGGTTTTATTCTGTTCTGTTTTACTTTTTCACTTACAGTTGGATGCCGCTTCCGCACAACAAGTGGTACCAGAGCCAGGTTCCGTGAATAGTGTTGGCGCTACAGTTCCGTGAACAGTGAACTGCTACAGTATCTATGAACGGTATTGTACCTGTGAACAGTGCAGTATTTATGAATAGTGCCAAGTAGATGGCTGGAGATAAAGATGAATCTGTAAAGAAGGGATCAACATCGTCTTCATCCAATAGACATCCAACTACTACTACAAGGTTAGAGGTTGATAAATTCAATGGCTCTAATAATTTTTGGTATGTGGCAATGTGAAGTTATGGATGTGTTGTATCAACAAGAGTTGGATATGGTTCTGGAAGATAAACCAGAAGATATTGATGACAAGCAGTGGACGCGAATTAATCTTCATGCTTGTGCTGCTATTCGATCGTTCCTTGATAAGGAGTTGAAATACCCGTATATGAAGGAAACTTCTGCTAAGGAGTTATGGACGAAATTGGAGGAGAAGTATATGACCAAGAGCGCAGAAAATCGTCTCTTCTTGAAGAAGCGACTCTTCCGATTTCAGTATCGTCCAGGTATCTCTATGCACGAACACCTCAATGATTATAATAAAATACTTGCTGATTTAGCAAACCTTGATGTGAAAATTCCTGACGAGGACAAGGCACTATGTTTGTTAAATTCATTGCCTGATGATTATGATCATTTGACAACTACTCTGTTGTATGGAAAATCCGAGGTGAAACTTGATGAGGTGTCTGCGGCATTGGTGAATCATGAGTGTCGTAAGAAGGAACTGAAGACTCACAATTCACAAACCGAGGCATTTGTTGCAAGGGGTCGAACAGAGGAAAGAAAATCTGGGAAGCGGGGAAAATCTCGTTCAAAGTCACGAGGGAAGTTTCCTGCTAAAGATGAATGTGCTTTTTGTCGCCAAAAGGGTCATTGGAAGAAAGACTGCCCCAAATTGAAGAACAAAGAGAAGGAGAAAACGGGTTCTGAAGCAAATATTGCAAAATCTGGAGATGATGATGATTTCGAGTTTGCTTTGGCTAGTTCATATGCTGATGGTCACTCCAATGAGTGGATTTTGGATTCAGGTTGCACCTATCATATGTGTCCCATTCGGGAATGGTTTTCTAATTTCGAGGAGCTGGATGGTGGAGTTGTTTTGATGGGTAATAATAATGCCTGCAAAACATAAGGGATAGGCAAAATCTATTTGAAGATGCATGATGGAACAGTCAGAGAATTAAGTGATGTTCGGTATGTACCGGATATGAAGAAAAATCTCATCTCACTGGGTGCATTGGAATCCAAGGGTCTCAAGATCACCATGGAGGGTGGAGTTCTTAAAGCTGTGTACGGGGCACTGGTGGTGATGAAAGGTACAAGACGAAATAACTTGTATTTCTTGCAGGGGAATACAATTATTGGTGGAGCAGCTGTCACCGAAGCTGCTGACGCAAATAGCACAGACACGACGAGGTTATGGCATATG
Source organism: Malus domestica (assembly GCF_042453785.1). Classification (NCBI taxonomy): domain Eukaryota; kingdom Viridiplantae; phylum Streptophyta; class Magnoliopsida; order Rosales; family Rosaceae; genus Malus; species Malus domestica. The sequence continues at coordinate 11,115,989 of NC_091667.1, read as the reverse complement.
CGTCTTGGGAATGCTGGTGAAAAAGCGTTGCAAAGGTTAGTGAAGCAAGGCTTATTGAAAGGTGCAAAGGCATGCAAATTGGAATTCTGTGAGCATTGTGTGTTGGGTAAGCAAACTAGAGTAAAATTTGGCACTGCTATTCACCACACTAAAGGCATTCTTGATTATGTTCACATTGATGTTTGGGGACCTTCCAAGAATGCATCTTGGGGAGGTAGCCATTATTTTGTCTCATTTGTTGATGACTTCTCTAGAAGAATATGGGTGTACACCATGAAGCGTAAAGATGAAGTCTTGAAGATATTCCTAAAGTGGAAAAAGATGATTGAAACGCAAAGCGGTCGAACGATCAAGACTCTCAGATCAAACAATGGGGGTGAATATAAGTCTGATTTTTTCTTGAAAGTTTGTCAAGATGAGGGTATTGTGAGACACTTCACGGTTAAGGAGACACGGCAACAGAATGGAGTGGCGGAGCGCATGAACCGTACTTTGCTTGAGAAAGTCCGGTGTATGTTGTCTAATGCTGGTTTAGGCAAGGCATTTTGGGCTGAGGCAATTACTTATGCAAGCCATCTCATTAATCGATTGCCAGCCGCTGCGAACGAGGGCAAAACGCCCATGGAGGTATGGTCTGGTAAACCTTGTACTGATTACAAGTTTTTACACATATTTGGTTGTTCTGCTTACTATTATGTTAGAGAAAGCAAGTTGGATCCAAAAGCAAAGAAAGCTCTATTTATGGGCTTTAGCACTGGCGTGAAGGGATACCGACTCTGGTGTCCAGATGAGAAGAAATTTGTTGTAAGCAGAGATATGACTTTTGATGAGGCTGTTATGGTTAATCAGAACAAGCATGAAGGTGAAACTAAAGCGACCGAGACCATGAGTAGCTCAAAGCAGGTGGAGTTACTGAAGACTCCAGTTGTTCCAGTAAGGCCTGATGTTACAACCACTAGTCCTACAGTTAATTTTGATGATGAGGACGAGGATGATGAAGAGGAAGCACTTACCCAAGAGCCTCCACAGCAACAAGACTATATTGCAACCAGAAGATCGAGAAGGGAAATTCGAAAGCCTGCTCGATTTACTGATATTGTGGCATATGCACTTCCTGTTATTGAAGATGATATTCCATCCGCCTACAAAGAAGCTGTCATGAGTTCAGACTGCGAGTTGTGGAAGAAATCTATGGATGAGGAGATGAAATCTCTTCATAAAAATGAGACTTGGAATCTGGTTCAGTTACCAAAGGGGAAGAAAGCAATTGGTTGTAAATGGGTGTATGCCAAAAAGATGGAATCTTTGGGAAAAGACAATGTAAGATTCAAAGCCAGATTGGTAGCTAAAGGCTACGCTCAGAAGGAAGGCATTGACTACAATGAGGTATTTTCTCCTGTAGTAAAACATTCTTCTATTCGTATTTTGTTGGCTTTGGTTGTGCAGTTTGACCTTGAGTTGGCCCAACTTGATGTCAAGACTGCGTTCTTACATGGTGATTTGGAGGAAGAGATTTATATGTCTCAGCCAGAAGGTTTTAAGGTTGCTGGAAAGGAAAATTGGGTTTGCAAATTGGAAAAATCATTGTATGGCTTCAAGCAGTCTCCAAGACAATGGTACAAGCGATTTGATCGATTTATGATCGGGCAAAAGTACACAAGAAGTCACTATGACCATTGTGTATACTTTCATAAACTACAAGATGGAACCTTTATTTATCTGCTTTTATATGTTGATGATATGCTTATAGCATGTAAGAGCAAAGTGGAGATTGAAAGGTTGAAGACTCAACTAAGTAATGAATTTGAGATGAAGGACTTGGGAGAAGCTCGGAAGATACTAGGTATGGAAATTGAAAGAGATAGAGCGAAGGGCAAGATTAGTCTGTGTCAGAAGCAATATTTGAAGAAGGTACTACAACGTTTCAGGATGAATGAAAATTCAAAACCGGTTAGTACACCTCTTGCCTCTCATTTCAAACTTAGCGCTTCTATGTCTCCTAAAACTGTTGAAGAGAGTCAGTACATAGCTCAAATTCCTTATGCAAATGTTGTTGGTAGTTTGATGTATGCTATGGTGTGTACTAGGCCTGATATTTCACAAGCTGTTAGTATTGTCAGTAGATATATGCATAATCCAGGAAAAGGGCATTGGCAAGCTGTGGATTCTACGGTATATTCTGGGTACTGTGGATGTTGGTTTATTGTTCCAGCAGGATAAAGTTACTGGTAAATGTGTTGTTGGATATGTGGATTCTGATTACGCAGGTGATTTGGACAAGCGTAGGTCCACTACTGGTTTTGTATTCACTATTGCTGGAGGTCCAGTAAGTTGGAGGTCGATTCTGCAATCTACAGTTGCTTTGTCGACTACTGAGGCAGAATACATGGCTGTAACAGAAGCTATAAAGGAAGCCATCTGGCTTCAAGGGTTGCTTGATGACTCAGGGGTTCAACAAGACCATGTGAATGTTCATTGCGACAGTCAGAGTGCTATTCATTTAGCAAAGAATCAAGTTCATCATGCACGTACGAAACACATTAATGTGAGGTTCCATTTTGTTCGTGAGATTATTGACGAGGGAGATATTCTTCTTCAGAAGATTGGGACCGCTGACAATCCTGCGGATATGTTAACAAAGCCAGTTTCATTTCACAAGTTTAAGCACTTCTTAGACTTGATTGACATTTGTAAAATTTGTTGATTGCCCCATGGGGGATTGGGAGACGACTATTAGGAGTTCTACTTAGAGGGTTTGAGCCAAGGTGGAGATTGTTGATTATTGACTCAAACATGTAGTCAAAGTTCAATTCTTTCGGCTACTTTGTGGTAATGGGAGACAAACATGCAATTGTGCCTAACTCTTTTGACTTGATGGTAGGCCTTTGGCCATTGATGACTTTGAGAAGCTTTTCTTTGGCTATAAAAGAAGAAGCAAGGTGCAGCCCGTAGAAGAGGATAAGAAAAAGGGAGAGAAAAACAGAGCAAGAAGCCTTTCAGCAGAGAGAAGAATTTTCTCAAATTGTTTTGCTTTGTATTTTTGTTTTTTCTCCCTTCCTATTGCAAGTGTGTGAGCTTGGGTCATTTGGGTTTTTTGGGAAATTGAGTGATAAACACTATTGTATGTTCTCATTGATTATAGTGGAATACTCCGTTGTCTCCAAACTGGATGTAGGCATTGCCGAACCAGTATAAATCTTGGTGTTCTTGTTGGTGTTGGTTTTATTCTGTTCTGTTTTACTTTTTCACTTACAGTTGGATGCCGCTTCCGCACAACAATCTTCTCATAAGCACCAAGAACCGCGTTGAAGTCACCCCAAACTAAATGAGGGCCAAAGAAAATAGAACAATCATATGCCAAAGACAACCACAATGGTCTCCTTTCCACCACCGTAGTTGCCGCATAAACAAAAGAAAGGCCATTAAGAACACCATTATTAAAAAACTGAATGAAAATATGTTGGTTAGAAATTGAAACCACAGTAGGAGAAGAAACATTAATTGAACAAAAAACCCAAAGACTTGTTAGCATAAAAGGAAGGGTTAGGATAGTGGCAGGTGTCATTATCATAGTAGAGAAGATTTAGTTAGTTATAAGGAGATTGTATTTATATATAAAGTAGTGGGTGTAAACTGAAGTAAGGGTGTGTGAAAATATACAAAGAAATATCTTTTCTCTCTCTCTACTTTCTCTCTCTATACTCTCTCTGTATGTTTCTCTATTGCTACTCTCTCTGTACTTTTCTCCTTAGCTGTTATCATGGTATCATCGCCGGCAAAGGGTAACACCGTCGTCGGTTTCTGATTCCTGTGCTTCCGCTTGGTTTTCTTGGTAGTAGTCGCTTTCGGTGCTTTGCAGATCTCAGTCGGTCGCTGAAACCCTAGACTCCAATTTGGGGATTTCTTGTTTTCTGTAAGTCGGTGGCTGTTATGCTTGTAATTTCTTCGTTAATTGTTGCTCTTCTGTGTTGATTGTTGGTGTTGTGTGGTCGCTTTCTCAGTACGGTTATTGTTGAAGTCGCATTGTTGCTGAAGTCGAATTGTTGGTACTTGTGGTTCTTGATGCAATTTGCATTGTTGCTGAAGTCGAATTGTTGGTACTTGTGGTTCTTGATGCAATTTCTCTTTGCATTCGTATTGTATTGAAGATCTGTGTTGTCGAATTGCTTTTCCTTGAAGAATTGTGGTCAGTTGGCTTGCATTGGTTTTTCTTTGTCTTGACGATCAAATTGATCTATTGCAGCTCTCATCATGGTGACTGTTGCTCAATTAGCTCTTACTCAATCCCCAATTTCTTCGTTGATTCCTAGTGTTGGTAATACTGTCACTGTGAAATTGGATGATTCCAATTATGTTACCTGGAACTTTCAGATGGGACTTCTTTTAGAGGGTAATGGGATTTTTGGTTTTGTGGATGGCTCTATTCCTTGCCCGGACAAGTATCATAGTTCTGATTCTGAGGAAGAAACTGTTCTCAATTCTCACACTGTTACTGATGATTACAAAGTGTGGAAGATTCATGATAAAGCTCTTATGACCCTTATCACTGCTACCTTGTCTATTGCTGCCATATCCTGTGTTATTGGTTGTTGTAGTTCACAGGAAATGTGGAGTAATCTTAGGGAACGGTTCTCTAATATGACTAGAACTAGTATTGTTCAAATGAAGATTGATTTGCAGAACATTAAGAAAGGGTCAGAGTCTATTGATCTCTATCTGCAGCGTATCAAGGATTGTCGGGATCAACTTGCTGCTGTTGGTGTTCATATCTCAGATGAGGATATTGTCATTGTTGCTCTCAAAGGTCTTCCCCCCGAGTTTAATACTATTAAGGCAGTTATAAGGGGCAGAGAGAATCTTGTGTCTTTAAAAGAGCTGAGATCACAATTGAAAGCTGAAGAGGCCACTTTGGAAGAAGTTATTAAACAGGCTCCTATCATGTCTACCATGTATGCTTCCAATTCCATCTATGATGTTGGAGGATCATCTGGTGGTGCAGCACACCCTTCTTCTCAGAATGCATTTAGTGGATCATCTCAGTCAATGCCTTTTAAGCATTATATGGTTCCGATGCATACTCCTCTTGCTTTTGTGTCTAGAGTGGTTCAGGAACTTATAATAACTTCAGGGGGACTAACTTCAAATCAAAGGGGAAAGGAAAGAGGTTTTACACGCATTTTCAGCAACCTCAACACCCTGGTGCTCCATTTCCACATCAGTCTTCTTCACCTCAGTTTCAGGGCTTTTCTTTTCAGTCTCCTCACTCCTCTATGGCTGCTGAGCAAGTGTATCAACCTATTCATCCCTGTCAAATATGCAATAGGTAAGGTCACAATGCTCTAAATTGTTATCAAATAGGGTGTCAAATCTGCAATCGAAAAGGGCATACAACTGCAACTTGTTTTGACAGAAACAGTGGTCCTTCTCCATTGATGGCTCCTCCATTTTCTTCATCCCCATCACCTCCTCCGCAGTTCTCGTCTTCTGGTTCTCCTTATTTCAGATCTCCACAGCCTCCCTTCTCTTCCCAATTTCCATCTGCACCTGTGGTTTCTCCACCTCCGTTTAATGCTGCAATGATGCACTCTCAACATTAGGCTCCTGTTGCCATGACTGCATGGTCTACTCCTTCTCCCTCCGCACCACAGTCAGAATATTGGTTACTCGACTCTGGGGCGACACATCACATGACGTCTGACTTGTCCAACCTCCATGTGGCTGCTCCTTATTCATCATCTGATACTGTTATTGGGGCTAATGGCGCAGGTCTACAAATTGCTCATATTGGACAATCTACTATTTCTCTACCAACTAATAATCTTTGTTTAACATCTGTCTTACATGTTCCTCAATTATCACAACACCTATTATGTATGCATCAACTATGCAAGGATAATAATTGCAGGTGCATTGTTGATGAGTTTTCTGTGTGCATACAGGACAAAGTCACACAAAAAGTTCTGTATCAAGGCTTGAGTAACAATGTTGTCTATCCCTTACCAGTGTTGAAGTCTTCTCCGGTTTCTCCAGCAGCGTATATTGGACAAAGAATAAGTTCTGCCCTCTGGCATTGCAGGTTGGGTCATCCTGCTAATCCGGTCCTCAAGGCAGCTCTCAGTAAAGTCGACATTTCTTTTTCTTGTACAGATTCTTCTACTACTTGTAAAGCTTGTCTACAAGGCAAATTTACCGGCTTACCTTTTCCTTCTTTGGCTTCAAAGTTTGTTATTCCGTTTGAAGTCATTCACACAGATGTTTGGGGTCCATCACCTAGTGTGTCTATTGAGAACTATAGGTATTATGTGTCCTTTATTGATGAATGTACAAGGTACACATGGATCTTTCCTATCATGAATAAAGCTGCTGTTTTTGGTCTGTTTGTTCAGTTTCAAGCTTTTGTGCACAATTACTTTAATGTTTCTATCAGAATCTTGCAAAGTGATGGTGGTGGAGAGTATGTTGGGCTTCAATTTCAGAACTTTCTTAAGAATAAGGGTATTTTACATCATAAGTCATGCCCTTACACACCGCAACAGAATGGACTTGCAGAGAGAAAAAATAGGCATATTACAGAAACAGTTGTTACTCTACTTCAACAAGCTAGTCTTCCTCCTACGTTTTGGTACCACGCCTGTGCCACTGCTGTCTATCTCATTAATCGGATGCCTACTCCAGTTTTAGCCATGCAGTCACCTTTTGAAAAGTTATATAATTCTCCACCGAAGCTTGATCACTTGAAGATTTTTGGTTGTGCTTGTTATCCATCACCGCGGCCTTATAGATCTCATAAGCTTGAACCGAAGACCAGTGAATGCATATTTTTGAGATATGCTGCTCAATACAAAGGGTTTATATGTTTTAATCCTAAAGACAATAAACTCATTGTTTCCCGGCATGTTCTCTTTGATGAATGTCAGTTTCCTGCAATATTTCTGTCTCCACATCAATCTCATGGTACTCGGTCTGTGTCCATACCATCCACAGTCAATCCCAATACTTTTCATCATCCTCCATTGGTACCTGTACCATTTCCTCAAGTGTTCTCTGGGGATTCGAGTTCTCTGCCTCATTCTACAGCCTGTTCTCCGGTATCCCGTGAGCTTGTTTCTTCTAGTACTCCTGTCTCCCTACCACTGGACTCTGTGGTCGATGTGAATCCTGCTCCTCCAGGCAGCTCCGAGTTATATCCTGACACTCATATGTCTCAAGCTTCTGAGTTGCAGCAAGTCTCTATTGGCACTGTTAATACTCATCCTATGCAGACTCGTTCAAAGTCAGGTATTTCTAAGAAAAAGACGGCATTTTCTATTGCAGTTCAATCTGGTGATCAGGAACCTCAGTCTTACTCTGCCGCTTGTAAATTGTCTCACTGGCGCGATGCAATGCAAGAAGAAATGACTGCTCTTCTTCAGCAGAACACTTGGACCTTAGTTCCTCTTCCTCTAGATAAGAACTTGGTTGGGTGTAAATGGATCTATAAAATAAAAAAACATCCTGATGGTACTGTTGCTCGGTACAAAGCCCGATTAATGGCTAAGGGGTTTTCCCAAGAAGCCGGGTTGGATTACTATTAAACATTTAGCCCCGTGGTTAAGCCTACCACAGTGAGACTTCTTCTCTCTTTAGCTGCTTCTAATGGTTGGAAACTCAAACAGTTGGATGTTAAAAATGCCTTTTTACATGGCTTTCTTGAAGAAGAGGTTTATATGGCTCAACCTCAGGGCTTTGTTGATTCTGTACACCTGCACATGTTTGTAAACTCCAGAGGTCTCTCTATGGGCTGAAGCAGGCTCCACGGGCCTGGAATGAACGTTTTACAAAATTTCTTCTCACTTTGGGTTTTAAATCATCTTATGCGGATCCGTCCCTGTTTGTCAAACATACGCATCACTCCATTATTGTTCTTCTGTTGTACGTGGATGACATTATTCTTACATGCAGTAGTGTTGTTGAGGTTCAAACTGTGATTAATCAGTTGACTACTGAGTTTGACATGAAGGATCTGGGTCTTCTGCATTATTTTCTTGGTTTACAGATTGAGTATCACTCCAGTGGCCTATTTGTTCATCAATCCAAGTATATCACTGATCTGTTACACAAGGCTGACATGTTTAATTGCAAACCGTGCATTACTCCTTGTCATCCCAATCACAAATTGTTGAATCATGGCAGTCCCTCATTCTCCGATCCTTTCAAATATCGGAGTATCGTTGGGGCCCTTCAATATCTCACCTTTACTCGACCAGACATCGCCTATTCTGTGAATCAGGTCTGCCAGTTTATGCATGCTCCTCTTGTCGATCATTTTCTTGCGGTTAAACGGATTTTGTGTTATCTCCGTGGCACTATGACTTGTGGTATTCGGTTTGGCCCTGGATCTCTTGATATTAAAGCTTACACCGATGCGGATTGGGCTGGGGATCCCAATGACAGGCGCTCAACCACTGGTTTTGTAGTAGTTCATGTGTGTGAATTTTTGTTTCGTTGTGTTTGGGGTTCAGAAGTGAATCCATTATTCAGGGATGGCTGTCAGCTTATCCCACTTATCTTTTACGTTTTCACTTCATTCATGTGCTGAATTATGGTTTCTCTCTAAATTGAAGAACTAAACATGGCAAGCAAACTAAAAAGCAATTAGATTATGAAATGGGTACTTTGGTTTCTCATCATTTCTTTGTTTTGTAATTTTCATTTATTGATGTTCTTTTGACAACATATTCAATTGTATTTTTGGTTTTCCCTGCTTCATTTATTTTATGCTTGCGTGTTCTTTTGTATGCCTGATGTCTTTCTCTACAAGCTATGCATGAAGATTTTTTGTTGTTCTCAGCTAAGATATATGATTTCCCAGATTATGTTTTTAAAGTCATACAAGATACTTCTTAAGGATAACTGGGTTTGCCTGGACTTGTTTTCACTACAAATAGGATGTATCTTTTATATAAAAGAAGAGAATGGGGAATTGCCAAAATTTCATTCTTCATCTTGATTTCTTTCATGATGCTTTTTCTTTCATTTTATTTGATTCTTCCATTAGCTTTGCTAATTGCTACCACGAAATTTGAAATTGAACATCAATTACATGCCAAATGGACTTTAGAGATCAAGTATGGGGTGGAATGAGAGGAGAAGTCGTCACTTTCTCTCAGGTCTCTCTGGACAAGGTTTCCAAATAGTTTTCCCTTATTTTTTGTAATTGTTCGTTTTAGTTTAATGAGATGGAATTAAATGGTTAAGTTACCATACTAATGAACGTACTTTATTGAATTTTTAGTAATAAAAATGTGACAAAATAAACACCTTCTTTTTTTGTTTTTAATTGGAGTAAGTGTTTCATGATGCACCTACTTTGAATCTTCAATTTTTTTCCCTGCGTGTTTATTTACATTCTCAGCTTTTACACTACAACCATTAGATTTGTTATTTTGTTTTCTCTCTTTTTTTCTTTTGGTTTTGAACAATAAAGTCATCATCTTGCTTCCCCACTAACTTTTGCCACGAATAGGAATGGTTTAGGTGTGCTCAGTTTTGGCCTAAATGGTTATCGAACGAGCCTAAATGTTTGTTTCAATTCTCTGCACCTACTGTTGGTGGATTTCAAGTTATTTACAAAATTGCCACCGCCTCTTCATTCTTCGTTCGGTGAGGGTTTCGGGGATGGGAGGCCATGCCGCTCTGGGATAAAGATAGACAGATAGAGGGAGAGGGAGACAGAGCGACATAGAGGGAGAGGGAGGAGTGGGGATCTTAGCGCCATTGCTGCAGATCCTCGATTTCATGAGTGGGAAAGGGGGTACGATCAGAGAAAAGTATGGGGGCCGTTGGGATTTGAGGGGGAGGGGTAGGGATCGTGGCCAGGGGCCTGGGTTTGTCCCTTTGGGCCGTTTGCGACCTCTCTTGGCGACTTACTCCGGCTTTCCGATGATGGAAAAAATTAAATCATTCACTCCTTAGGTATGTTACTTTTCAGTTGATAGAATTAAAAGCACACCACAAAGTAGCACACAAATATCCTATTGATTTTCCTTATTAACACTAAGATTTGTCAATTGTAGCATATGAAAATAAGGGTCTTTCCCGTAGAAGATTGTTTTATCTAACTACTTAAAATGTCACAAAAACTGGGCTGCTGTCCCTAATGACCAGCCACCGAAAAATAATTATTAGACTGACCTACACTTATCTAAAGTCTATGAAATTTTATATGAAGATACTAGACACACAGAGATATACTCACACAAATTTTTGGGATTTTTGGAGTTGATTTTCTATTTAAATTAAATTAAACAAAAACAGGACAGAAACGGATTTTAAATTATAAAAACAGATTGTATTTCACAAATTAAGAAAACGAGTTAGGGGAAGTGCTATCCACCACCAAATAATCATGCAAACATGTTATGTTTCATTCAAATTCCTCTTATTTCTAGATGAAGATACTCAAGTGGGCTCAATGTTAGAACTCAACCTATTACTCTTTCTTATGTAGTATGTTAAGAGAATGGCGTTTTCAACTTAACTTAGTCCCTAGCATGCAATCTAGAATGACGTGTTCATAGATTGAACAAGTAGAAATCATTAAGAACAAAAAGAGTTTGAGTCATCACAAGGCATCGTAAGTACTGGCGTTGTCTTACTTATCCTAGAAATTGATTCACATGTTAATTGCAATTAACAATTACTACTCTAGAACATATATATGTCCTCATTTGACAAGAGCAGGCACATACATATTCATAGTATTAAAATCCTAAATATGCTTGCTAAGTATGCATCCATAGAAAACACATAAAGAATTCATCAATGAGACAAGTAGTGAAGCAATTTTCATCCCTTCATAAAAGAAATTGAAATGAAATGTCATAACACATTTGCAATCATATTTGGGGCTTCAAAACAGCCCCTAACTACTAAAAATTTAGTTACACATTATTCTCAAATTAAACCAAAAGAAAGACATGGGGTTGAAAAGATAAAACCGAAAGAAGAGAATGCCAAGATTTCCTCCTTCCTTCCTTCCTTCCCAACTTTGCTGCCTTGCCTTTTTTCCTTCCTTTCCGCTGCAACCCGCATCCTTTTTTTTCTTCTTTTTTTGTTCCATTATTTTCTCCTCCTAGCGGCTGCAACCTGCAGCCCCTTTTGTTCTTGCTTGCTGCCCCGGTTTCTTCTCCATAACTCCTCGCACTAACAGCCATTTAGTGATGACAATAAGTGAGAGAGAATGGTAAAACAATTGTAACTCTTTGGGCAGACTTTATGCCAATTACTCCCACTTAATCCGCATCTTTAATTCCATTTCCTCTGATATTTGAATAGGTGTCAGCTGGCTTGTTCTTGACTGCATCAGTTTTGGCTGCTAGATTTATTGGGTTTATTGCTTACATTGCAGATACAAACTGCTCAGCCTCTTGTGAACCTTTCAGTGTTAAAATGGCCATAACTTCTTCTAGAAAAATGATATTAACAATCTGCGAAATGTTCCAGAAAATAGATATCCGTAGCTTTCCAAGCATATAAGGTTCATTCTCTAATTCATTCTGAGCTGTTCGCAAATTGCTTCCAAAGTCGGCTGATCTGCACAGGCAGTTTTGACGAATTTGTTACTTAAAATCCCACTTGTGCTATTTTTCTTTTCTTTGATTGACAAATCCTAAAAAACACAAAAACAAGGTAAATAGCTCAAAAATATAAGGAACTAAGTAAGAAAAGACAAGTGAATTTGATGTAAAATATATATAAATATGAGCTTATCATCAGTCTGGTAGGTTCCAGTAGCCTCAAGGGGGACAAGTTACAGAGAAAAGGAAAAGTTGCAGAAAGATAAGTTTTTCATTCATAACTCAAAAGGGGATCATAATGGGGATTGTATACCCACATCAGTCACTACAGACAAAAGAGTTAGGTACACTAGTGTTGAGTTACTATCTTCTATTACTCCACTACTAGACAAGGAATTAAGCAAAGGAAATAGCTGAGGTGGATTAGAATCCTAACAGGGCACCCCCCGTAGAAGAAGCTTGTCCTCAGGCATTGAATTCTAGAAAATGACTCACGATGGAGTCGGCATCTTCCCAAGTGGCGTCGTGTTCTGGTAGGCCTTGCCATTTGATCAACCAGCGAGTGACAACTTTGTTACCCTGTTTGAACATACCACGTTGCAGGATCAGTTCGGGGAACCACATGAAGGATCCATCTGCGGCGACTGGTGGCAGTGTTGTGGAGGCCACTGTATATGTACCCAGTTTAGGCTTGAGCATCGACACGTGAAAAGTGGTATGAATGCGGGATTGAGGGGGAAGGTCCAAGGTGTAGGCAACCGAGTCGACGGGGGCTAACACCTAGAAGGGGCCATAATAGCAAGGCGCGAGCTTGGGGCAGTGATTCTTGGACACTGAGGTTTGTCGATATGGTTGGAGCTTGATGAGGAAGACCCAATCCCCGACATTAAAAGCTCTATCCGATCTATGCTTGTCGGCCTGCTGACGCATTCGATGTTTGGCCACTTGCATGTTCTCCCACAGGTGCTGGATGAGAGTGTCTCTATCTTTGAGAGTGACATCAACTAGGTGTACCGGTAAGGAACCTGGAAGATACGACGATACCGTCGAAGGAGGATAACCATAGACGGCCTAGAATGGCGTCATCTTGATGGTCGATTGAAAGGTAGTATTATACCACCATTCTGCCCATGGAAGCCAACGAACCCAAGTATTCGTCTTGTCCATGACAAAGCTGCGTATATAATGCTCTAGTGTACAATTAAGAACCTTGGTTTGTCCATCCGATTGTGGATGATAGGCCGAGCTTTTGCAAAGGGATGTTTGTTGGTTTTTGAAGAAGGCAGTCCAAAATTCACTAAGGAAAATCTGGTCACGGTCACTAACAATGGACGCCGGCATCCTGTGTAACCGAAAAACTTCTTGAATGAACACTTCGGCAATTTAGGGGGTGATAAGCTCATATTTATATATACTTTACATCAAATTCACTTGTATTTTCTTAGTTAGTTCCTTAAATTTTTGAGCTATTTACTTTGTTTTTGTGTTTTCTAGGATTTGTCAAGCAAAGAAAAGAAAAATAGCACAAGTTGGATTTTAAGTAACAAATTCGTCAAAATTGCCTGTGCAGGTCAGCTGACTTTGGAAGCAAGTTGTGAATAGCTCAAAATGAATTAGAGAATGAGCCTCATATTCTTGGAAAGCTACGGATGTCTATTTTTTGGAACATTTCACGGATTGTTAATATCATTTTTGTAGAAGAAGTTATCGCCATTTTAACACTGAAAGGTTCACAAGAGACTGGGCAGTTTGTAACTGCAATGAAAGCAATAAACCCAATAAATCTAGCAGCTAAAACTGATGCAGCCAAGAACAAGCCAGCTGATACCTATTCAAATATTAGAGGAAATGAAAATAAAGATGAGGATTAAGTGGGAGTAATTGGCATAACGGGTATTGTTCGTCTAGGGAAATTTCTGTAGGGGACGTTTCCTGGCCGACGAGCACATAGCTCCCCGAGAGGTTGGTGCCGATTGATATTGTCTGTCGGTCTTCTGCTTATTGGCGAGCTGTAAGAGAAGGACAAAGTTAATTCTGAAAAGTGCCTTTGTGGGGCCTTAGGTGTAGGCCTTGAGGCTCATAATCAAAATTAACTTTAGGTGTTCAGGCGTGCCACAACCATCTTAAGCATGACAGATGTAAAACCGATGTTTAAGTTGATTATATATGCCTGAGAGACCAAGTTAGCTATGAAAGGTGCCTTTGTAAGGCCTTAGATGTAGGCCCTGAGGCTCGCAATCAAAACTAACCAAGAACTCGAACATATAGTGGTTGTGTCATTGTTGCAGAAGTATTACAACTATTATACTTTAATCACCCGAGCCCGCAGAGCAGAACGAACCCAGATATGTGCCTTTGTAGGGCCTTATATATAGGCCTTGAGGCTTGCTATCAGAATTAATTCTATACTCAAACGTCCTATGACAACCATAATATAACCGGAGTAAAACTGAGAAATAGGTCGATTACTTGCGTCCCAAGTAACTTCGGACTTCTTGTTATCAAGGATTGTCGTGGATGGGTTAAGTCCACATGAAGTTCTTTTTTATGCCTTGAGACCAAGGACTTTTGATTGATCAATCTTGGCCAACCACATACTGCTTTTGTTATGGCTTTTAAAACGGGTACAATGTTGGCCAACCACTCTACATATTTGGCTGGTCTAATGAATCTAGCTTTTACTAGTCTTTCAATTTCTTCTTTGACATTTTCTTCTATTTCTTTTGACATCCTTCGTGGCGCTTGCTTAACAGGTTTATACCCCTCCTTGATGGGCATTATGTGTTCCACCAAGATTGAATCTAAACCTGGCATCTCAGTATAATGCCAAGCAAAACAATCTTTAAATTCTTGCAAAAGACAGACAATCTTTGCCCTATCATTAGTGTCTAACAAGCCACTGATTTGTATAGGTCTTAGATCTTCTTCCGTCCCCAAATCAATGACTTCCAAAGGATCTTGAACTTCTGGTGGTGGCTTGTCAGGTTCTGTGCATAAAAATTCAACTAACTCCGGGCTTTCGGGTAAATCGTCTGTCTCATCCAAGTCATATATGCATTCAGCCATTCGTATGGCCGCATCCAGTTCCTCTCCGCAAAGCTCTTCTCTGCTTTTATACTGGCTAGTCGGAGTTCCTAGCTGCCATTCCTGCTCTTCCTTTTCTAAGAGCTCTCTTTCTTGCTTTCTTCCTCTCCCATACACTAACAATCTTTTGATTAGGGACCTGACTGCCATTACCTGATCCTTTCTCTTTTGTTCTGTCATTGATGGTGTTGAGGTGTTAGGACGATGCAGGGTCTATCGTATTCTTCTCTAGTGAGGAGCATTCCTTGTTCTAAGAGCTTTTGGGCCGTCACCTTGGTAGGGCGGCCGTTCTCATCTGTTCCTGAACATTGCAGAATCCCTACATTGGGATTGTAGAAACTTGCCTCCGCAACATTGGCTATAGGAAGAAATGGCCGTGATTCGGCCTCTACCATCTCCCAAAAGCCTGGTCCCTCTGTGCCCGCCTCATGGTAGACATCAACTTGCTGATGTAGAGTGGAGGGTATGGAGAGACTTTGGTGGATCCAGTCCATTCCGAGTAATACACCATAGGTTGAAGTGCAATCCACCACAAAGAATGCCAGCATGATCTGTTTAGACCCCAAGTTCACTTCCAAGGGCAATATCCCATGAGTTTTGGTGATAACGCCCGAGAAGCTCGAAACTGTGATGTCTGTGGGAATGAGATCTTCTACACCTCTCCCCATCTTCTTCATTTGCTTGGCTGGTAATACATTCACAGTCGCTCCACCATCAATCAAAACCCTTTTGAAAGACACCCCTTCTAAATGAGCTGCAACATATATCAGTTTAAGATGGTTGGCTAGCAACATGTTTGGGCGGCTGAACACCATTTTATCTGTGTAGATCCTGAACGGACCATCCTTGGATGTCTCAGATGATTCAGCTTTTCCCAACTCTCCGTCTCCAGCTACTCCAACACTGACATGGGCCATCATTAGCTCCGTTGTTAAATAGTCACCTTTCATAGTGGCGGGCTGATCAGGCTCGGCACCAAACATGGCGGATAACACATACGCCATGTTAACATGAAAATTGCTAGGCTCTGGAAAATCTTCTTTCTTGCTCCCGATTTGGCCCATAAATTTATTTAACCAGGCCATCGCATCTTCGGGGAGTAATGGTTCCGGTGCCACCTCCTGTTGATTTATGCCCGAATCTGGTATCCGCTTTGGCACATCGCCGAAAGGATCCACCATTGACATAGAAGGGAATCTCATTTCGGGCGAAACAGTTCCAAAGAAAATAGGTTATATCCTCCATCTGGGAGTGGGCATCATTATCATATCTTCTTGAGCTCTCCTCAAGATCATGTACTTCCCAGGGTGTAGGTTTTGTGGTACATGGTTTCTTTCGCCTTCCATTTTGCTGTTAGCCCTCTCCACCTCTTTTTTACTCCTCCAGTGAAACTGGCTACTTCCCCCCGATGATGTTCTTTCGAGCTTTTGATTTTTGGAGGCTTCAGATATTGCGGGAGTTTTTAAAGAGTTCATGTAGGCTTTATGCTGTCTCTGGTTCTAATCATGAAGGCTCCCATTTGTTTGACGGGTTGCCCATTTTTTCCCACCACATACCATTTTCGCCCGAGACGGGCAGGATTATCTTTTTTGACAGGATTTGTTATCCTATCATTCCTTCTAACTTCTTTTCCTGTATGGCCATATCGATGATGCCATGTTTCCCTCTCTTTTGAACCTTTGGCCTCCTTGTCTTCCGCCTCCTTAGAAGCTTCATGATTTCGAAATACTTCTGATAAAGCTTTAGGTTGGGAATCCCCTCCCAATCGCTGAAAAACACTTCGGCAAGTTTCCCTTCCTGCTGTTCGCCTAGCTTTCTCGCGGGCCTCTTTTCTTTATTCTTCTTCTTTCCTCCTGATCAGCTCATGATCAATGAGGACTCCAGCTGGTGGTATTTCGAGCTCACACTCGCATTGGCATCTACTACATAGAACCATCCATTTGATTATGGCCGCTTTTGGATGTTCGGGCAATCTGGTCACCCATTTTGTGGATTTGTCAACCGGCATTCCTTCTTCTGTCTTCCTTGCAACCTTTCCCTTCCCCTTCTCGGCCCATGTTAAATTAATCATATTGATTGGGGCATCTGAAAAGAGATCTGCATGTTTGTCCAAGGTCATTTCTTCATCTGGCTGGCTGGCTTCAAGTGTTTTTTGTTCTTCTTCCTCATCATCTTTTTCCCCAAGTAGGGGTAAAGATATGGGAGTAGTTGGTTCTATAACCAGGTCTGTTTTCTTTCTGAAGTCTGCGGAGGCGTTTTCCAATCTCAGCAGCATTTGCAACAAGGTTGTTTGCAAGTCTTCAGGTATTTTCGACATATTTCTGTGACAGGTAAGATTTGATCAAGTGGTCCCACTGGGCATGCCAAAACTATGTTCGTCTAGGGAAATTTCTGTTGGGGACGTTTCCTGGCCGACGAGCACACAGCTCCCAGAGAGGTTGGCGCCGGTTGATATTGTCTGTCGGTCTTCTGCTTATTGGCGAGCTGTAAGAGAAGGACATAATTAATTCTGAAAAGTGCCTTTGTGGGGCCTTAGGTGTAGGCCTTGAGGCTCATAATCAAAATTAACTTTAGGTGTTCAGGCGTGCTACTGTCATCTTAAGCATGACAGATGTAAAATCGATGTTTAAGTTGATTATATATGCCCGAAAGACCAAGTTAGCTATGAAATGTGCCTTTGTAAGGCCTTAGATGTAGGCCCTGAGGCTCGCAATCAAAACTAACCAAGAACTCGAACATATAATGGTTGTGTCATTGTTGCAGAAGTATTACAACTATTATACTTTAATCACCCGAGCCCGCAAAGCAGAACGAACCCAGATATGTGCCTTTGTAGGGCCTTATATATAGGCCTTGAGGCTTACTATCAGAATTAATTCTATACTCAAACGTTCTATGGCAACCATAATATAACCGGAGTAAAACTGAGAAATAGGTTGATTACTTGTGCCCCAAGTAACTTCAGACTTCTTGTTATCAAGGATTGTCGTGGATGGGTTAAGTCCACATGAAGTTCTTTTTTATGCCTTAAGACCAAGGACTTTTGATTGATCAATCTTGTATGCCCGCAAAGTTAGAACTTAGAAGTCTTTTACTCATAAACTTGCTAGAAATAACTTGGATACAGGTGGTAGTATACATCATATTACTAGATTTATGAATGAAAAGACAGAACAAAGAGGGTCGGGCAAGGTTTTCACCTTGTCGGGCAAGGCTGATCGTCTTGCAACTTCCTCTCTTTGTGGTTTACAAAAGGGTTTGAGTGCTAGAAGGGGAGATTGGGGGATGAGTTTACAGGAGAAATCGATACTACAGCAAGATTCAAACAAGGTAGCAGAGCTTTTACAAAGGTTTTTTGGTAAAGGTTGATCTCGAAAATGATGAAGGCTTGGTGCTGACTACAGCTTCGTATGCAAATCTGGCTTGAGCAGAGTTTGTGTATTTGTTTGTTTGATTGAGTGTCCTTATCTCTGATTTCTCTTTCTTCTTTCATAGACGATTTGGCTTGGCTACCTGGAGCACCAGTCTTGCCCGAATGCAGTTGAAGGGTAGTGACTCATCAGGTTTTTACTTGTACTGCTATTATAAAGTACTTTTGGGCTGCTTAGCTGGCTGGTCTACACCACTTGACCTCTAGGTAGGTGAGCAAGTGGCTCAAGTGGTCTGCACTTAGTCGGAAAAAGGGCTCTCTCATTCTTCTGGGCCTTGGCTGAGCCTTGGGCTTCTTTCTTTCTGGACCTCCTTTTGGGCTAACTTCCTTTCGAGCCCAAAGTTCAGGTTTTAACCCAAACAGGTACCCAAAGAGTTACAATTGTTTTACCATTTCCTCTCACTTATTGCCATCACTAAATGACTGTTAGTGGGTGAGTTAAGGAGAAGAAAATGGGGCAGCAAGTTAAAAAGGGGAAAGGGTGCAGGTTGCAGGGTCGGAAAAAAGAAGAGAAATGAAGAAAAAATAGAAAAGAAAGAGGATAAGGCAGGTTTGCCGAAAGGAAGGAAAGAATGGAGGAAATCTTGGCATTCTCTCCTCTCTGTTTTATCTTCTCAAACTCATGTCTTTCTTTTGGTTTTATTTGATAATAATGTGTAACTAAATTCTTAGTAGTTAGGGGCTGTTTTGAAGCCCCAAATATGATTGCAAGTTTGTTATGACATTTTGTTTGAATTACTTTTATGAATGGATGAAAATTGATTCACTACTTGTCTCATTGATGAATTCTTTATTTGTTTTCTGTGGATGCATACTTAGTAAGCATATATAGAATTCTAACGCTATGAATATGTGTGTGCCTGCCCTTGTCGAATGAGGACCTACATATGTTCTAGAGTAGTACTTGTTAATTGTGATTAACATGTGAACCAATTTCTAAGATAAGTAAGACAACGCCAGTACTTACGATGCCTTGTGATGACTCAAACTCTTTTCGTTCTTAATGATTTTTACTTGTTAAATCCATGAACACGCCATTCTAGATTGCATGCTAGGGACTAAGTTAAGTTGAAAACGCCGTTCTCTTAACATACTACATAAGAAAGAGTAATAGGTTGAGTTCTAACATTGAGCCAACTTGAGCATCTTCATCCGGAAATAAAAGGAATTTGAATGAAACATAACATGTTTGCATGATTATTTGGTGGTGGATAGCAATTCCCCTAACTCATTTTTCTTAATTTGTGAACTACTTAAAATTTGTTTCTGTCCTGTTTTTGTTCAATTTAATTTAAATAGCAAATCAACTCCACGGGGACATTTGTGTGCTACTTTGTCGTGTGCTTTTAATCTTATCAAATTTTTGGCGCCGTTGCCGGGGATTGTTATGTCTAATTACTTATTTTTCTATTGTTTTCTTTTCTTGCCTAATTAGTGTTTTTGTTTTTATTTCAGGTACCCTTTGTAGTATATGCATACTCGAAGGTCCAAGAGCATTGATCTTGCTTCCTACGATCCTGAACTTGAACGAACACTTCGAAAGCTTCAGAGAAAAATCAAGCAGAAGCGTGAATCGGTGTCTTTACCACCATCTTCTCCACCACATTTGAGTTCAGAAGAGGAGGAAGAACCACAAGAAGGCATGGCTGATAACCGTACTTTGAGGGAATTGGCAACGCCAAATACGGATCAACAACCATTGTGCATCACATATCCAAATGCAGAAGGAGAATTTGAGCTCAAGTCCGGCATGATTCACTACTTGCCTAAGTTCCATGGCTTCTCAACAGAGGATGCCAACAAGCATCTCGTGGAGTTTCACGTGGTATGCTCGGGAATGAGACCATCAAATGTTGATGAGGAGCAAGTCAAGTTGAGGGCATTCCCATTTACATTAGAACATAAGGAAAAAGAGTGGCTTTACAATTTACCTCTGGGATCAATGAACACATGGAACCAGGTGAAGCAAGCATTCTTGGAGCAATATTTTCTGGCCACAAAAGCTGCAAGCATAAGGAAGGACATATGTGCAATCCGACAACAACATGGAGAACCCTTTGGAGATTACTATGAGGGATTCACACATTTGGTTGCATCTTGTACTAATCATCAAATTTCAGAGCATCTTTTAATACAGTATTTTTATGAAGGATTGTGTGGTACTGATCGTGTAATGCTTGATGCAGCAAGTGGAAGAGCATTCATAGACAAGACACCAACAAATGATAAGGCATTATTAAAGAACATTGTTGGCAATACACGACAATTTGGAGGGAGAGATGAGCTACCTCTTGAGAAAGTTAATGAGGTAAGTGCTAATTCTAGTATTGAATTACAATTAGCTAACTTCACTAATCTTGTGCAACAGGTTATGGTGGCTCCAAAACAGGTGTGTGGTGTATGTTCAATGATAGGACATGCCACGGACATGTGCCCTTCATTGATGGATCAAGGTGGTTTTGAGCAAGCTAATGCGTTAGGAGGGTTTCAGGGGCAACAAAGGCAAAAGTATGATCCATACTCCAACAACTATAACGCGGGGTGGCGCGATCATCCACACTTAAAGTGGAACAATCAAGACAACGGACAACAATCTGTTCCCAACAACTATAACCGTCCACCTGGCTTCTTTCAAGCAAGATCGCAGGCACCAGTTTAGCCTCAACAACATCAAGCTCCAAGTAAGTCTCTTGAGGATTTAATTGCTTCTTTAGCTAACTAAACTCAATCTCATCAACAGAAAACAGACAAAGCAATTGAAAACCTTGAGCGCCAAATGAGTCAGTTAGCAAGTTTGATGGGGCAACAACACCAACCAGGAAGGTTGCCTAGCCAGACCGTGGTGAATCCAAATGAGGAGCAGATGAATGTTGTGACTTTAAAGAGTGGAAAAGAAGTCTTTGAGCAATCAAGGATGCAAAAGAGGACTAGAAAAGATACAAATGAGCAAGAGGAGCTACAAACCAAGAATCTTGAGCAAGATGAGGCTTCAATAGAAACGGAAAAGTCTTCTAAAGCTACAGAATTGAACACAAAAGATTCTGATAAGGTAAGTAAAGAAGTTCAAAATTCATTTAACTCATGTGTCCCTATTCCTTTTCCTCGTAGGTTTATGAAGTCTAAGAAAGAGCAAACTGATAAGGAAATCTTGGATACTTTCCGGAAAGTCCAAGTGAACTTACCTCTTTTAGATGCCATAAAACAAGTGCCCAAGTATGCAAAGTTCCTTAAAGAGCTTTGTACGAACAAGAGGAGATTCAATGATCAAGAAATTGTGGCATTAAGCGAGGAAGTATCAGCTGTTTTGCAGAGGAAGCTGCCACCGAAGTTGAAAGATTCTGGTAGCTTTACCATTCCATGTGTAATCGGAGGGAAAGAGTTTGGGAGAGCATTGTGTGATTTGGGTGCATCCATCAATTTGATGCCATATTCAGTGTATGAATCATTGAACCTTGGAGACTTGAAGAAAACAAAGGTAGTAATCCAGTTGGCAGATCGTTCAAATAGATATCCCAAAGGCCTATTGGAGGATGTACTTGTGCAAGTGAATGAGCTCATTTTTCCCGCTGACTTTTTTGTTCTTGAGATGGAACATGACCCTATGCCTACTACACTTCCTCTTATATTGGGAAGACCATTCCTTAGAACGGCACGTACGAAGATTGATGTCTACGATAGTACCTTAACCATGGAAATTGATGGGGAAAGCGTCAAGTTCAAAATCTTCAATGCTATGAGGTACCCTAGTGATTTTGAATCTTGTTTGTCTATTGATGTGTTTGACTATTTTGTGCAGGATTGTTTTAATGATGGTGTGAGACAAAATAATTTAGAGAAGGCATTAGTGCATAGCATTACACATGGAAATTTTAATTATTCAGAGCACATTGAAGAAGAATTCATCCAAACAGTGGCCGCTCTTGAGTCTCTTTCACCAATTCGTGGTAAGTCTTCTTCCTATTTTATTTCTTTTCCTACTTCTAACGAAAAAACTCTTCCTTCTATGATTCAGGCACCCAAATTGGAGCTTAAACCGATTCTTGAACATTTGAAGTATGCATTTTTGGGAGAGGATGAAACATTACCGATCATCATATCATCACAACTCACAGCAGAAGAGATGGAGAAACTGATTCGGGTATTGAAGGATCACAAAACTGCCATAGCTTGGAGTATTGCAGATATCAAAGGTATAAATCCAGCTACATGTATGCATAGGATTATGTTGAAGGAAGGTGTACAACCAACAAGGGAAGCTCAACGCCATTTGAACCCACTTATGATGAAGGTTGTCAAGAAAGAGGTTATCAAACTTTTTGATGTTGGCATC
Organism: Malus domestica; assembly: GCF_042453785.1. Taxonomy (NCBI): domain Eukaryota; kingdom Viridiplantae; phylum Streptophyta; class Magnoliopsida; order Rosales; family Rosaceae; genus Malus; species Malus domestica. Next base: position 11,093,587 of record NC_091667.1, on the reverse strand, counting down.
ATATATCCTATCTCGGACAGCAAGTGGGTGAGCCCCGTTCAAGTAGTTCCAAAGCGATCCAGAGTCACAGTTGTTAAGAATGAAGCTAATGAGCTAGTGCCTACACGTGTGCAAAATAGTTGGAGAGTCTGTACAGACTATCGAAAGATAAACAGCACCACATGCAAGGATCACTTTCCAGTCCCATTCATTGATCAAATGTTAGAAAGGTTAGCTAGTCATTCTCATTATTGCTTTCTTGATGGCTATTCTGGATATAATCAGATTGCAGTTGCTCCGGAGGATCAAGAAAAAACGACTTTCACATGCCCATTTGGCACATTTGCATACCGGAGGATGCCGTTTGGACTTTGCAATGCTCCCGCCACATTTCAAAGGTGTATGGTAAGTATCTTTTCTGATATGATTGAGAAAATAATTGAAGTGTTCATGGATGATTTTTCAGTTTATGGTGATTCTTTTGATACATGTCTACATAATTTGTCTCTAGTTTTAAAATGTTGCCAAGAAACTAATCTAGTCTTAAATTGGGAAAAATGTCATTTCATGGTTTCACATGGATTAGTTCTAGGGCATATCATATCTGAAAATGAAATTGAAGTTGATAAATCTAAAGTAGAACTTGTTAGTTCTTTACCCCTCCCTACTACTGTCAGGGAGGTTCGTTCTTTTCTTGGACATGCAGGTTTCTACCGTAGGTTTATGAAGGACTTCTCAATGATTTTTAGACCTTTGTGCCGTTTGCTTCAAAAAGATGTAACATTTGATATGAATGAAGAGTGTGTGGTAGCATTCAACAAGCTTCAGGAGTTATTATCCACAGCTCCTGTGATCATACCACCAGATTGGAGTTTACCTTTTGAGTTGATGTGCGATGCTTCAGACTATGCTGTCGGTGCAGTTCTAGGGCAGCATGTCAACAAAGTGCCACATGTCATTTATTATGCATCTCGAACACTCAATGATGCACAGTTGAATTATTCAACAACAGAAAAGAAGCTTTTAGTTGTTGTATTTTCTTTAGAAAAATTTAGATCTTATCTGATTGGGACAAAAGTTATTGTGTTTTCTGACCATGCAGCTTTGAAGTATCTACTCACAAAAAAAGATGCAAAACCGTGACTCATTCGATGGATACTTCTACTTCAAGAGTTTGACTTGGAGATCAAGGATAAGAAAGGAAGTGAGAATGTTGTAGCAGATCATCTTAGCAGACTTGTGCATTCAAACACAGAGGAAGATCTCATCCCTTTACGTGAGAGTTTTCCGGATGAGCAATTGTTTTCATTAAAGGCTACTGACCCTTGGTATGCAGATATTATCAATTACAAGGTCACCAAAAAGATTCCGGATGATTTTACATGTGCTCAGAAAGATAAGCTTGTCAAAATCGCCAAATACTACGAGTGGTATGATCCTTATTTGTGGAAATATTGCACTGATCAATTGATTAGAAGGTGTGTCCCCGAATCTGAGTTTAAATCTATTCTAACTTTTTGTCATTCTTATGCATGTGGCGGCCATTTTGGAGCAAAGAGGATAGCTCTTAAGGTGTTAGAGAGTGGTTTTTATTGGCCTAGTTTGTTTAAGGATGCGTACGAGTTTTGAGCAACATGTGATCGTTGTCAACGAATAGGTAACTTGGGCCCAAGAAATCAAATGCCACAAACCCCTATTTTGATTGTTGAGATCTTTGATGTGTGGGGCATTGATTTCATGGGACCTTTTCCATCTTCTAATGGTTTTCTTTACATTTTATTGGCTGTGGATTATGTTTCTAAATGGGTGGAAGCAAAAGGCACCAAAACTAATGATTCAAGAGTTGTTTCAGATTTTATTAAGACTAACATCTTTGCAAGATTTGGAATACCTAGAACAATCATCAGCGATGGAGGGAGTCACTTTTGCAATAGAACATTTGAAGCGTTGCTTCGGAAGTACAATGTCACACATAAGGTGTCTACACCTTATCATCCACAAACTAGTGGTCAAGCAAAAGTATCAAACGTTGAGGTGAAGCAAATTTTGGAGAAAACTGTGAGTCCTAGTAGGAAGGATTGGAGCATGCGCTTGAACGATGCATTGTGGGCGTATAGGACTGCTTATAAGACTCCTATTGGAATGTCCCCATTTCGGTTAGTTTATGGGAAACCATGTCGTCTTCCAGTAGAGTTAGAACACAAAGCTTATTGGGCGATCAAAGCCTACAACATGGACATGAGTGTTGCCGGACAGCATAGAAAGCTCCAATTGAATGAGTTAGACGAAATCTGAAATGATGCATACGAGTCTAGTCGAATATACAAGGAGAAATCAAAGGCATTTCATGACAAGATGATATCAAGGAATAGCTTTTCCATTGGACAAAAAGTTCTTCTATTTAATTCTCGCCTTCGGTTATTTCCAGGTAAGCTTCGTTCTCGATGGGTTGGTCCATTTGTTATAACTAATATTTTTCCTCATGGTGCAGTGGAAATCCAAAGTGCAAAGACCGAAAACGTGTTCAAAGTGAATGGACATAGACTCAAGCCATATTACGAGTCTTTTGCAGAGCATGATGTGGAGGTTGTACCCCTCCAAGAACCATCTCCCCTTGGGTGATAACTCTTGGTACCGTCCGGCTGCGGACGTAAAAGCAAGCGTTTATTGGGAGGCAACCCAATATTTCTATTCATTGTCTTTTTATGTCATTTTCAATTTTCCGTTTGTTTTTGTTTTCTGAATTTTCTTCCATGCTAAACTGAATTATTTCTTTTCTTTGTAGGAAAATTTGATCGTGCCCACCATTAGAGTTGATTGCAGAATTGGAGTTTGGGGGTCATCGCTTGATTTTACTATAAATTGGGGAAGTTTTCAGTCCAAATACTTTATTTTGTTTTTTTTACTATTTTATTTTATTTTTAATTATTGTGTTTTTTTTTACATTGGGGACAATGTCCAGTTTAAGTTTGGGGGTAAGGATTGAAAAAAAAATGACCAAATTGAAAATTTGAACTGGTTTGATTTGTTTTCATGTTGTTTCTTTTTGTTTTCTTAGTTAGTTTTATTTACTTTAAACAAAAACTCAAAAACATTCAGAAAATTTGAAAATCCAAAAATAGTCTTATTTTCTTTATTGTTTTGAATTAGATTTTTGTTAGTTTCCTGACCCAATGATATAATTGGATTGAATTTGAACCACAGTGATCAAGAACTTAGTAAGCATGTGTTGTGTGAAATTCCTTATTCTCTTGTTAGCCTTGTACATGTTTAATCATCTGTGAAAAACCAAATCCACATAGCCTTGTTGATGTGAAACTAAAGTATGACTTAAAGTTTCGCATGTGAATATAGTGACCATATACAACCTATGTGAGTTTTTGATCCTATTGAAAGTGTGTGCATTTTTCATACACTCATATTCTTTCATGTGTGATGAACTTATGTGACTTACATCTCTAGAACTTGTGTAACGATCTTTCAAAATGTTTGTCATTTGATTGCATGAACTTGAAAAGGATAGAGGTATTAGGTTTATCACCATGGCCCAAATAAGCATGTTTCCTAAAGAGAAATGATATCATTAGATTGCCAATTTGAGCCGTATATATTGAGCCTTTTATTTCTTATCACCAGATATGTCTACCCTTACACCTTAAACATTTTTCCTTACCCTTTCCAAGCTAGCTAGTGAGCAATGTGAGATTGTCTTATGAGAAATGTTTGTGAAGTACTTTGAAGGAGTTTGGAAAAAGAATAAGTGTGGGGGTATTTCATGTTTGTATTTAGTTATGTGCAAAATTAGTTCCAAAAAAAAAAGAAAGAAAAAAAAGTATACAAAGCAAATAAAAAGTTTTTTAAAGTTTCAGTTTAGGGGTGTGGTTGGAGGTATTAGTAGAGTGGTTGGAGAGCTTGAGTTCTTGTAAATCTCAACAAGAGAATTGCTTGCAATGTAGCTTGGAACTTGTGTTTACCTATCCTTTCATTTCTATAACCCTCTTCCTAAGCCTCATTACAACCAATAAAAGTCCTCTTGATTTAAGTTTTGCATTTATGATTGTGAAGATGAGATCTTTATGCAAGCTTATGGTAGATTTTTCACATTTGATTCTTTGAGCGAAACACGTTAAACTAAACATATGTGTGATTGAGTGTATGTCCCGTGAGAAGGTCACTAGTTAGCATGTGGTGTTTTAAAAAAAATAACTTGAAATTGCATTAGCATGGCTATTACACACACTACACTTCATGGATGATTAAAAGGTTACTGCTAACATTTGAATAAGGAAGATGAGCTTGGATTAGCTTGTTTGGTGCTAGCTAAGGTTCTTGATGATTTGTTTTCTTGAATGAAATTCTATGAGGGTCACATAGGGGGAAGCTATTGTTTTTCATGTTGCTACTTTTTCATATTTTCTTCGTTTTGCTCGAGGACTAGCAAAAGCTAAGTGTGGGGGTATTTGATAAGCTCATATTTATATATACTTTACATCAAATTCACTTGTCTTTCTTAGTTAGTTCCTTATATTTTTGAGCTATTTACTTTGTTTTTGTGTTTTCTAGGATTTGTCAAGCAAAGAAAAGAAAAATAGCACAAGTTGGATTTTAAGTAACAAATTCGTCAAAACTGCCTGTGCAGGTCAGCTGACTTTGGAAGCAAGTTGTGAATATCTCAAAATGAATTACAGAATGAGCCTTATATTCTTGGAAAGCTACGGATGTCTATTTTCTGGAGCATTTCGCGGATTGTTAATATCATGTTTGTAGAACAAGTTATGGCTGTTTTAACACTGAAAGGTTCACAAGAGACTGGGCAGTTTGTAACTGCAATGAAAGCAATAAACCCAATAAATCTAGCAGCCAAAACTGATGCAGCCAAGAACAAGCCAGCTGATACCTATTCAAATATCAGAGGAAATGAAAATAAAGATGAGCATTAAGTGGGAGTAATTGGCATAAAGGGTACCCAAAGAGTTACAATTGTTTTACCATTTCCTCTCACTTATTGCCATCACTAAATGGCTGTTAGTGGGTGAGTTAAGGAGAAGAAAATGGGGTAGCAAGTTAAAAAGGGGAAAGGGTGCAGGTCGCAGGGTCGGAAAAAAAGAAGAGAAAGGAAGAAAAAATAGAAAAGAAAGAGGATAAGGCAGCATTGCGGAAAGGAAGGAAAGAAAGGAGGAAATCTTGGCATTCTCTCCTCTCTGTTTTATCTTCTCAAACTCATGTCTTTCTTTTGGTTTTATTTGATAATAATGTGTAACTAAATTCTTAGTAGTTAGGGGCTGTTTTGAAGCCCCGAATATGATTGCAAGTTTGTTATGACATTTTGTTTGAATTACTTTTATGAATGGATGAAAATTGATTCACTACTTGTCTCATTGATGAATTCTTTATTTGTTTTCTATGGATGCATACTTAGTAAGCATATATAGAATTCTAACGCTCTGAATATGTGTGTGCCTGCCCTTGTCGAATGAGGACCTACATATGTTCTAGAGTAGTACTTGTTAATTGCGATTAACATGTGAACAAATTTATAGGATAAGTAAGACAACGCCAGTACTTACGATGCCTTGTGATGACTCAAACTCTTTTCGTTCTTAATGATTTTTACTTGTTAAATCTATGAACACGCCATTCTAGATTGCATGCTAGGGACTAAGTTAAGTTGAAAACGCCATTCTCTTAACATACTACATAAGAAAGAGTAATAGGTTGAGTTCTAACATTAAGCCAACTTGAGCATCTTCATCTAGAAATAAAAGGAATTTGAATGAAACATAACATGTTTGCATGATTATTTGGAGGTGGGTAGCAATTCCCCTAACTCGTTTTTCTTAATTTGTGAACTACTTAAAATTTGTTTCTGTCCTGTTTTTGTTCAATTTAATTTAAATAGCAAATCAACTCCAAAAATCCCAAACATTTGTACAAGTGTAGCTCTGTGTGTCTAGTGTCTGCATATAAAATTTCGTAGAATTTAGATAAGTGTAAGTCGGTCTAATAATTATTTTTCGGTGGCTGGTCAGTAGGGACAGCAACCAGTTTTTGTGACATTTTAAGTAGTTAGATAAAACAATCTTCTGCGGGAAATACCCTTATTTTCATATGCTACAATTGACAAATCTTAGTGTTAATAAGGAAAATCAATAGGACATTTGTGTGCTACTTTGTGGTGTGCTTTTAATCTTATCAGGGGGCTGAATAAGGATGCTTGATAGGGATGAAGTGCTCGTACTTGGAGAGACGATCCACTACTACCAATATAGCATTTCGACCATGAGCCGAGGGAAGACCTTCGCCAAGGCGATATTTGTCCAGACTTGGGTTGGAATGGATAGTGGCTGCAAAGGACCTGGTGGCTTAATGGTTTCATAATGGGTGCGTTGGCACACATCACAAGCAGCTACAAAGCTCTTAACATCCTTTTTGAGGTCGGGCCAATTGAAGTTATGCGTGAGGCGCTTGTAGGTGAGCAAGAATCCGGAGTGGCCCAAAGAAGGCGAAGTGTGGAACTCCTGGAGGAGTTGGGAGCGCCACGGGGACGTAGCGGGGACAAATATACCTGACTTGTAATATAAAAGGTCTCCCTGTAGCCGGAATGAGCCTTTATTGTTTGGATCATGTTGCAACACCTTAATCACCTCGATGGTATAGGAGGCCTAAATTTCAGCCACACAATCAAAGAGCGGTTACGAGAGTCCCATCAAGGATAGGAGCTCGGGCCAATGGGATAAGGCATTAGCTACGGCATTGGAAGCTTTGGATCGGTAGGCCAAAGTGTAGTTGTACCCAAGGAGTTTCAGCAACCATTTTTGTTATGACGGAGTGGTGATGCGTTGGTCCAAGAAGTACTTAAGAGTTTGGTGGTCCGTGAGAATGGTGAAGTGGTGTCCAATTAAATAAGAACGCCACTTTTGGACGGCAAACACCACGGCTAGCATTTCTTTGTCATACACCGAAAGTGATTGGTGTTTGGGTGCCAATGGCTTGCTAAGGAACTCAATTGGGTGATTATCTTGGGACAACACTGCCACAATGCCGACGTTGGATGCGTTGCACTCCAAGGTGAAGGACTTGGTGAAATTGGGGAGCGCCAGGACCAGAGTTGTGGATAATGCCACCTTGAGGGCCGAAAAAGCTGTGTCTGCTGTGGGGGACCAAAAGAAGCTGTCCTTCTTGAGTAAGTCCGTGAGGGGCTTGGCAATTAGACCAAAATGACGGATGAACTTGCGGTAATAGCTGGCGAGGCCCAAGAACCCGCGGAGAGTATAGACGCTCGAATGAGTGGCCATTCTACAATCGCTACTATCTTGGAGGGATCTATGGTCACTCCACAATCTGAAATGATATGGCCCAAGTAAGCAATATAATTCTACTTAATGATGCACTTCGACGGTTTCAAACGGAGGCGGTGCTGTTGGAGAATATCAAAGACAGTAGTCAAATGTGAGACATGGTTATCCAAGGAGTCACTGAAGACTAATATATCATAAAAAAAACAAGAAACAAATTTTCGTAGCAGTGGCTTTAAGATGGAGTTCATCAAGGCTTGGAAGGTTGTCGGCGCGTTGGTGAGACCGAAGGGCATGACGGTGAATTCGTAGTGGCCCTCATGTGTGCGGAACGCTGTCTTATGGATGTCCGGTTTGTACATGCGGATTTGGTGGTAACCGAAGCGGAGGTCCAGTTTAGAAAATATCATCGCTCCCTGCAATTCTGCCAAGAGTTCGTCAATAATAGGAACGGGAAAGTAATCTTTAATGGTAACTGCATTGATCGCTCGATAGTCCACACAAAAACGCCATGTTGAGTCGCTCTTGGCCACTAATAATGCTGGAGAAGAAAAAAGACTCATGCTAGGGCGGATGATGCCGGCTGCAAGCATCTTGTCGACTTGGCGCTCAAGTTCGGCCTTTTGGGCATGCCCGTAACGATATGGTCGAACATTTATTGGTCCCATGCCTGGAAGTAATGGGATTCTATGATCGATCTCCCGGTGTGGGGGTAAAGATGTTGGTGGTTAAAAGAGCTCGTGATTCATGGTGATGAGTGACTGAATGCTAGTTGGTGGGAAAGAGAGCTTACCGTTGTGGTGAGCGTGGCCAGCTGTGGTACGGCTTGTAGAAGAGAACCACCCAAAGTAGTGACATTTGGCTGCACTGTGGAAGGAAGCGCAGACGAAGTGGAAGAACACACCAAACGATAGTTCATTCCTTGCATTGAGAACTCCATAATCTTAAGTAAAAAGTTCCAACCAATGAGACCCAAGGTCTCTAACCAATCCACACCCAATACCATATCGCAACCCGTCACTGCGAGAAGGTGGAAATCGCTAGTAAAAGTAAATTCCTGGAGGCACACCGGAACTTGGTGAGCCACCCCTTTGGTGCAGAAACAGCACCTCGTAGCTACCATAACTGCCTCGGTTCTAGAAGTGTCGACTTATAATCCCAAGCGAGCCGCCACTTATGGATTGAGGAAACTTTGATCAACCCCGGAGTCAATAAACACTTGAATTGGAGTGTGGATAATGAAGCCCTCCAAGCGCATAGCGCGGCCTCGGACACGTTTAGTGGCGGAGATAGTGTTGAGAGCGATGGGGTGCTCCATCTATTCTACCACGGGGGGAAGATGCAGAGTGGGGTCCCCAGGTTCTGGAATAGGTGCCTGTTTGTCATCATCCGCCAACAACATGATAATGTGGGTGTGGCGGCACCGGTGGCCCGGATGATATTGTTCGTCACAGTTGAAACAGAGCCATTTGCTCTCGACGGTTGCGCATCTCTGCTTGTGTGAGCCGTCAAATAGGTTCAGTGGGTGTAGGATTGGTGGCGGTGGGAGTGGGCCGAGAGGTAGTGGATGGTGTAGTGGGGTTGGGTAGGGAGGAAAATTATGGTTTAGAGTTATAGGTTGAGGAACGGAAACTCCCAGCAAGAGGTACCGGCCGACGACCCTGTTTGTGCTCGTAGATTCGAGCTAGTTCGATGGCACGCGCCAGAAAGGACGACTCTTGGACCACGACATCATCCTGTAACTCGTCTTTGAGACCGCCTAAGAACGCTCCCAGAAGTTGAGCATCGGTCCAGTCCGGAGTACGGCATAAAAAGTGAATGAACTGACCGACATACGCCTCCACAATGGTGGTTTGGGTGATGTGCGACAGGGCCATGTTGAAGTTCAATGAGTCGGCCGGTCCAAATCGCTGCAGTAGTTGGCCCAAAAAGAGAGGGGGAACCTCATTTTGTACCAACGGAGCCAATGGGCTGTGTCGCCACCAAGATGTAGTCCAGCCATTGTGACTCGTCGGTGCTCGGCTATCTCATGATAGTCTAAAAACTCTTCTGCCATTGCAAGCCAATCATAAGGATCTTCCCCAAAAAATCGAGGGAGGTCGATTTTGAATGTTTTGGGTCCCAAGAGGGTCGGTGAAGTGGGTGGGTATGGGTGACCAGAGTAGAGGTCGTGGGTCAAGGAAGAGGGGTTAGGTCCGGAAAAGGGTGGGGGAAGGTAACGGGAGGTGAAGGGTTGGCCCAATGAGTGAGTCGTGGTGGAAATTGGTGGTGTGAAGGGGAGGGACGAAGGGCCGATGACCATGCGTGATGCTAGAGGTTAGGTTATGGGTACGGAAGAGGAGGTGGAGAAACCCCATGTGGACGGTGGGATGAGAGTGTAGGCGGCAGAGAAAGAGGTGGGTCTGAGAGAGATGGGGATAGAGCCGATTGGGATTTGGGGGTTAGGTTAGGTGGGTTGTTTTAGGGCGCGAATCGCGTCAAGAATCATCTGTTGCACTTGGTCTTGACAGATCCGGTGGACAGAGGTCGGCGATGGCTTGTTGGAGGTCATCCTGGCGGACGGTCATCATGGAGAAAGACTCTTGAAAGTCTTGAAGCTGAGTGAGGATTTGGTGTTGCTGAAACTCACGGTCCAGCCTCAGTCACGTCGGCCACCGTGACCGACGCCTTACTTTTGCCCATGGATGCACATCTGGGCTCTGGATACCAAATGGTAGGTTCCAGTTGCCTCAAGGGGGACAAGTTACAAGAAAAGGAAAAGTTGCAGAGAAAAGGAAAATAATGCAGAAAGATAAGTTTTTCATTCATAACTCAAAAGGGGAGGCAGATTCTCTGCCCTCCCACTTCCTGTGCCCTCCTGTTTTGTGTAGTCACGGTTAAGCCACGTCAACATTTTATATTGTTTTTTTTATAGAGATAATAAGACAAAAAAGAATAGTAATATAAAATATTGACGTGGCTTAACCGTAACTACACAAACAGAATGACACAGGAGGGCACGGGAAGATCTGCCCTCCCACACAAGGGGATCACAATGGGGATTGTATACCCACATCAGTCACTACAGACAAAAGAGTTTTGTCTCTTCTTTTTGTTAATTTGGGGACTAGATGTTTAATTTTGAACTAATTTTGTGTGAGGTTGACTGGGTAGGAGTTCGTATGCTGAAACCTTGCTTAGGAGGTTTTGGGTTTCTAAGAAAGCTAAGGAAGAGATCTCCAACATCGCTCAAGATCTCTCTGTATGGAATTCTACCACCCTGCTAATTTCCACACTCTGTCTCTTTGTTGCATGCATTGTTCTTGATCTTGATCATATTGTTTTCTTTTGTTGGAATTAATCTTAGATTAATGCTGCTTAATAGGGAAGACCCATCCCATTTGATCACTTCCCCAATTTAATAATTTCTCTTAAAGTAGAAAGCTAACATGTTATATATGTACATAGCACTTAATTAGGTTTTGTTTTAGGATTGATTTTGTGGGTTTAGGATTTGATTGGTTAATGTCCTGCTTAGTCACTGAGCATTTGAAAATTTCAATTTTTCCAAAGCTTTGAATTGGAAAGGAAAATTCTTCTTATGTTTAATTGAAATGGGTATTTCAAAGATTGCATATTTTTTGGAATTTTTAGGCTTGGAAGCTCAAAAGGCTATGCCACTGGTATTTCAAATGGTAATTTTGAATTTTCTGCAAGTGATGGAGTAATTTCTTATGGATTTATTGGGTTTGGATACAATTGTTTTGGAAATTGACATACTTTTTTGTTTGTGATCAGTCCTTGAATTCTACTGCCAGAACGTATCGTCTGGCCACAATTATAGGACAGGTGTGTAATTCTTATTTTGATAATTTTTCTCCTTTCTCTCTTTGATACTTGGCATGTGTATTCACTTAGGAAAAATACTTAAGTCTAAATGATATTAATGGTGCAGGATAAATTTTCTTCTGGAGCTATAAAATCCGCAACAGATTTCCAAGTATACAAGGAGGTTGCTGGCCTTTCACCGCTTGACTTTGGTTACACAGATAACACTGCAGTTACCATACAAAGGTTTTTTTCCTTCCCTTTTGCCCCTTTTTTGGGATATTAGTTACAAAATCTGTTTAGAGCATAGGTGTGAAATTTACAGGAGGGGTTAGTAAGTTAATTAGTTAATTTGATTCTCAATGGATATGAGTTATTGCGATTTGCAGAGATAGACTAAAGACTTAAAGAAAACAATGTCTGTTTTGAGTACTTCTCACGTCATTGAGGCACAAATGTTGTTCCTGCATTAATTAATTTTCTTTATATCGAAATTGAATAAATTTAATTTTCCTTGATATCTAAATGTATTAAAGTAATTTTGATTGAAGTTTGTTTGTCTGCTTTCCAAAATTCATTTTTTGGTTACCAGATATCTCACTCCGTTTATAGTGTGCTTTTTTTAGTTAACTGAAAAAAAGGCTTTTTATTCTTTGGTTTTCAGGACTTCATTTACCGTTTACAGGTCAACCCTGCAATACCAAAGTACAAGAGAAACAAAGATTAGAGGTAGTTTTTTATCTAACTTCTTTGGATTTTAACTGAGAATAGTTTCTAAGATATGTATTGTGCATTTGGCCAGTGTTAACTACTGAATCGATTAAAAAACATTCCGTAGGGGCTGCGCCGCCATTCAATTACTCGGCCACCTGAGGAGGGTTTGATCATATGCTTCACTTCGGGTACGAGCTCTATCTACTCTGTTTATTTGATCTAAAAGATTTGTAATTGATGTTGCAGCAATGTCATTGTAGTACTAATCCCTAAATGTATTTTGTTAATGTAAAGTTTATAGAATACAAATGCAAACTGAAACACTTATTTTACCATGTGTATTCAGCTGCTTTGATTGGTTCCTAAATTATTTAGAGATTCGTATGTTCAATTGTGGTTTTGCAGAATTTTCTGAAGTAAAATATGCATTAAATGTTTTGTGAAATAGGCATTTTTGAATAGGGTAGTTATGCTACTGGTTTTTGATGATGTGCCTAATGTTTATTTTGGATTGAATTTCAACTTCTACATAGTTTATGATTAGTAATCTCTCATGGCAGTTTGGAAATGATAATTTGTTTACGAGCTTCTGTGTGTTGTAATTGAGTGTGTGTAGCGTCATTTTTCGTTCAGATGTCAAGAAAAAATTCCTCAACTGTACAAGGAATGGGGAAAGATAAATATACTAATACACTTCGTTTTCTCTTCAATATCAGTGATGAAAACATTTCGTTTACATCTTTCTTGATAATAGTTTCCCACTTTTCCTTTAAAATATTTGAAAGCGCTGCTGATTTTGCTTTTGCATTTATTTTGTTAGGAATTTATATTGGGAGGTGTTAAATGGACTGTTAAGGATTGGGTTTCAAGTCTCTGAGGGAAAGAATGAGATGGGTTTTTTATAAAAGGGTTAGGAGGAGAAGGTAGACAAGAAACCAGTATATTGGATGCACAATATCAGTGACCACTTTTCCTTTTCTTCTTTTAGAAAAAATTTGAAAGAGCTACTGGTTTTGAACGTGCCTAAATCGTATCCAACGTACAGGATTAGGGGGCATTTTAGTCATTTTGTAACTTGGGTTAGGGGTAGGTCGATTTGATGGCTCAGAGGGTTTTCTGCAACTTGGTCTGTTGCAGAGAGAGAGAGAGAGAGAGATGGGGGGAGTATGGGGTAGGGTAGAGGATTTTCGGGAGGGAGGTATGGGTTTATGGAGAAAAAGTTAGGGAGAAGTATGCGGGTAGGCTGTGCCATTTGGGGGGGGTAGGTTTAAGGGGAACGCATGTGCCATTCTTAAAACAAGGGTTGTTTTGTTCTCTTAGCTGCTCTCACAGGCTGCCCAGCTGCCGAGGTCGACTCTTCCAGGCTCCATGTTTGCCCATTCTTCTCACGATTTTTATTTATTTTCTGCCAAGAAGATCCTTCTGGGTCTCTCACATTTGACTAACTTGTGTGACTTTTTGGTTTTTTGAATTACTTTATGTATTTATGCATCTGGTTTTGCAGCTTTTTTCTGTTGTTTTCAAGAATTCAATTCACAAATCTCTCTCTCTCTCTCTCTCTCTCTTTCTCGCTAGATAAATTGCTTTGCTTTTTCCCCCTTTCCCTTTCCAAGTAATTTGATTTTGTTTTTCAATTGTTTTTGTGTTCATCTGGACTATATACCAACTGTGTTTGATAACTTAAGTGCAAATGTGGTTGTTGAAGGCGAAGCAAGAGGCGAAGAAAGCTGTGAGAGAAGCTAAGTTAGCGGCTTATGACGATATGTATAAGCGACTAGATACCAAAGAAGGAGAGTTGGATATCTATAAACTAGCTAGAGCAAGGGAAAAGAAGACAAGGAACCTAAACCAAGTGAGGTGCATCAAGGATGAGGATGGAAATGTTCTTGCTACAGAGAACGCGGTTAAAGACAGATGGAAAGGTTATTTTCATAATCTTTTCAATGAAGGACATGAAAGGAGTGCTTCTTTAGGGGAGTTGAGTAACTCAGAAGAGTGTAGAAACTACTCTTTTTATCGTAGAATCCGGAAGGAAGAAGTGGTTGTAGCTTTGAAGAAGATGAAGCATAGAAAAGCAGTAGGCCCAGACGATATACCAATTGAAGTGTGGAAAGTTTTGGGAGAGACAGGTATAACATGGCTCACTGACCTTTTCAATAGGATTTTGAAAACGAAGAAGATGCCAAATGAGTGGCGAATGAGCACTTTGGTGCCTATCTACAAGAATAAGGGCGATGTACAAAATTGCATGAACTATAGGGGTATTAAGCTAATGAGTCATACAATGAAGCTTTGGGAGAGAGTCATTGAGCATAGATTGAGGCAAGAGACACGGGTTTCGGACAACCAATTCGGGTTCATGCCAGGACGGTCAACCATGGAGGCAATCTATCTCTTACGAAGATTGATGGAAAGATATAGAGATGGGAAAAAGGATTTACACATGGTCTTTATAGATTTGGAAAAAGCGTATGATATGGTCCCAAGAGACATTCTTTGGAGGATTTTAGAGAAGAAAGGATTACGAGTAGCATATATCCAAGCTATACAGGATATGTATGAAGGAGCAAAGACTGCCGTAAGAACTCATGAAGGACAAACCGAAAGCTTTCCCATAACTGTAGGATTACATCAAGGCTCATCCTTAAGTCCTTACCTTTTTGCGTTGGTAATGGATGAGTTAACAGGACATATTCAAGATGATATTCCTTGGTGTATGCTTTTCGCAGACGATATAGTGTTGATAGATGAAACTCAGGAAGGGGTAAATGCAAAGCTTAACCTTTGGAGAGAAGTGTTGGAATCTAAAGGTCTTCGCCAAAGTCGATCAAAGACAGAATATATGGAGTGCAAGTTCAGTGCAAATGGAGGCCAAAACGAGTTAGGGGTGAGGATCGGAGATCAAGAAATACCAAAGAGCGACCGTTTTCGTTACCTAGGATTTATCTTGCAAAAGAACGGAGAATTAGATGGAGATCTCAACCATAGAATACAAGCTGGATGGATGAAGTGGAAAAGTGCATCCGGCGTGTTGTGTGACCGCCGTATGCCACTGAAGCTCAAGGGAAAATTTTATAGGACGGCAATAAGGCCGGCGATGCTGTATGGCACAGAATGTTGGGCGGTGAAGCATCAACACGTACACAAAATGGGTGTAGCGGAGATGAGGATGCTTCGTTGGATGTGTGGGCACACGAGAAAGGATAAGATTAGGAATGAGGATATCCGGGGTAAAGTAGGAGTAGCCGAAATTGAAGGAAAGATGAGAGAAAATCGGTTACGGTGGTTTGGACATGTGCAAAGAAGGCCTACTGACGTTCCGATTAGAAGATGCGACTATAGGACAGAGGTTCAGGGCCGAAGGGGTAGAGGAAGACCTAGGAAAACTTTGGAAGAGACCCTAAGAAAAGACTTAGAGTACTTGGATCTAACGGAGAACATGACACAGGACAGAACACAATGGCGTTCTAAGATTCATATAGCCGATCCCACTCAGTGACTTGGATTTTCCAAGTCTCCAACCGAGAAGTTTTCCTCACTCGGGAAATTAAGGGAACACTACCTCAACCTACATGCTACACTCACAAAGCTTCAACATACAAGCTTCAACAAAAGAAAATTCAAAGAACTTAGCGAAGAAGGCTTTGGTGTATTTAACACAATACGTTGAAATGAAGGAAAGCTTATTTATTGATATCCCCGATAAGTTACAAATATGTACATATACTTGAGTCAAAATAAACAAACAAGAGGGAGCCTTCACAAAGGTTGCTTAGGAGAAGTCTCAGCAGTCGATAGAGCCCCAGAAAGAGAAAGCACCGGAGGGGGATCATTCGGAGCCTCAGTACTGGACAAAACCCTAGAAGGAGGAGGCATCAGAGGTTAATCATTTGGAGCTTCATTACGCGGTACAGCCCCAGAAGACGAAGGCAATAAATGCCTTTGGAACAAACCCACAAATCTCTGATGATCAAGTAAAACCTGACCATCAGATTCTTTCATCTGGTCAAGCTTCCTCTTCATGTTTGTAGCATAGTCATGTGCGAGCCGGTGCAACTGTTTATTCTCATGCTTGAGCCCTCTAATCTCCTGTTTGAGACTCATCACTTCAGCCGCCAATGATTCAACTTGGCGGGTTCGAGCAAATAGGCGTTGGGCCCATATTAGACACATAACCTGCACACTGAACACTGAGAGCCAGAGAATCCTTAACAGCCAACTCATCAGACCGTTTGGAAAGAGAGGGTAAAGGAACAGTACCACTGCTGGATAATTGGAAAGTCCCTGTGTGTCAACCTTTGTGCTTCGTGGCAAGGTAGACTAGCATACATGCCCAACCTTTACTCACATTCGAGAAAACACTCCCAACAAGATTCATTGCTCCAAAATCGAAGAGGCACCGCCCTCCGAATCTCGAGAGCCAGACTCCCAACATGATTACTTTCTCAAAAATCGAAGAGAAGGTAAAGGAACAGTACCACTGCTGGATAATTGGAAAGTCCCTGTGTGTCAACCTCTGTGCTTCGTGGCAAGGTAGACTAGCAAACATGCCCAACCTTTACTCACATTCAAGAAAACACTCCCAACAAGATTGCTTGCTCCAAAATCGAAGAGGCACCGCCCTCCAAATCTCGAGAGCCAGACTCCCAACATGATTACTTTCTCAAAAATCGAAGAGACACCGCTCTCCGAATCTCGAGAGCCAGACCCCCAGCAGGATTGCTTTCTCAAAAATCGAAGAGGCATCGTTCTCCGAATCTCGAGAGCCAGATCCCCGACAGGATTGCTTGTTCGAAAACTGAAGAGGCACCACTTTCCCAACTTCAAGAGCTGGATCTCCTTGGATAAAGCTTGTCTGTAATCTTCACATGCAACATCAGCTTTCCAGATACCACAGACCACTTTTTCAAAGTGCTCTGACAGAGTTAAAACATGTGAAGCTGGCAGCTTCCACTACCGTGTTATGACCAAGCAGGGTAAAGGAATAACATTATTACTTGATGTTAGGGAGACTCCTATATATGTCGACCTCCATCCCTAACGGACAGGCAGACCTGCAAAAATGCTCAACCCTTTCTCTTATCTGAGAGAGCACTCCCAACGAAGCCTTTCGAAATATTCAGCTTTCTTTCCCCCGATAATACCTCTGTAAACAAGCTATACTAGAGCAAGAATATCTCATATCACCAGGGTTAAAAGCAAGAGTATCCCATATCATGCTTTTTCCCTGTCTTTTCCTTTGGCCTTGTTCTTACCTGCAAGACAAGGAGAACGAGAGCAATCAGTCAGCACTTGGAATCAAGCTTCCAGCCAGGAACTGACTGCCTGGAACCCCTTACCTGATTACTTACCTAGCATTGCTCTCGAGTACTCATCTTCAACATCTTATGCTTCCAGGGAAGATACCGCATCTGCCTGAGGAACAGATAGGGCAAGTGAGAAGGATACAAGGAAGCATGTGGAGACAAGCGTAACAGCACACGTGCCGATACATCCACTACTCTGTCAAAAGAAAAAGTATCCCATATCAGCAGGGTCGAACATACTCTAGATTTGATGGACTTGTTTTGACCCTCAAATTCTTCAGTCGGCCTTATACTCTGGAGGAAACCAGAAAACCCTGCAGCCCGGTTCAAGAATAAGCCTGTGGAAAGTTACTTCTTCAAAAGCAAAAGTATCCCATATCATCTCTTCTCATTTTTCTTCTCTTTATCCTTCATGCTGCCTGCAAGATAGGGAGAATGTGAACAATCAGCTGGAGCTCTGATTGCTTACCTTGTCTGTCACCTCTTTCAGCAGATCCCCTAGCCCGGTGACTTGGGGGACTCCTACTACATGGTTTGTATCGCGCTTGACCAAGCCTGAAACTACAAGTAAGCTTCAAGTGAAATTGATACATTACCTTGTGCATCTCCACCAGTTACAGATACCACCCCTGGATGGAGGAAGAGTACTTCCAGAGAAGATGCCACATCTACCTATGAGACAGATAAGGCAAGTCAAGACGATACCACACTCCGGTACTTAGAAGTTTCGTGGTTACGAGATCATTCTCCCACAATATTTCCTAATGTCATTTGTACTAAATCATTCACTTGTACTCACTAAAGGAGAGCTTGAACCTATGTACTTGTGTAAACCCTTCACAATTAATGAGAACTCCTCTATTCCGTGGACGTAGCCAATCTGGGTGAACCACGTACATCTTGTGTTTGCTTTCCTAATTCTATCCATTTATATACTTATCCACACTAATGACCGGAGCAATCTAGCGAAGATCACAAAAAGTGACCGTTTTCGCTACCTAGGATCTATCTTGCAAGAGAACGGAGAATTAGATGGAGATCTCAACCATAGAATACAAGCTGGATGGATGAAGTGTAAGAGTGCATCCGGCGTGTTGTGTGACCGTCGTAGGCCACTGAAGCTCAAGGGAAAATTTTATAGGACGGCAATAAGGCCAGCGATGTTGTATGGCACAGAATGTTGGGCGGTGAAGCATCAACACGTACACAAAATGGGTGTAGCGGAGAGGAGGATGTTTCGTGGGATGTATGGGCACATGATAAAGGATAAGATTGGGAATGAGGATATCCGAGGTAAAGTAGGAGTAGCCAAAATTGAAGGAAATATGAGAGAAAATCGGTTCCGGGTGGTTTGGACATGTGCAAAGAAGGCCTACTGACGCTCCGGTTCGAAAATGTGACTACGGGACAAAGGTTCAGGGCCGAAGGGGTAGAGGAAGACCTAGGAAAACTTTGGAAGAGACCCTAAGAAAAGACTTGAGTACTTGGATCTAACGGAGGACATGACACAAAACCGAGCGCAATGGCGTTCTAGGATTCATATAGCTGACCCCACTTAGTGGGAAAAAGCTTTGTTGTTGTTGTTGTTGAAGTGTTTTGCTAAAACACAAACACTTAGACTTGGTGGTGGCCTGCACTTTGCAGCCACAACTAAGACCAAGGGGTTGATTTTTATTTTCCTTTCCTTACCAATAGGAAGAAAAGTGCAACCCACCAGATAAGTAGTTATTGGGTTATACCACTAAAGTTACATAATGCCACTTAGCAGCTGGAAATTAACGAACTAGATTTCTTGAAATATTTTTACATTCCATGTTTTTTTGTGTGACAACTTTTTAGGTGCTGCAGTTTTGTTCTGGTTTTTCATTCTTTCTGTGAATTTCAATTGTAGTAGGATTGAATCATTTAAATTGTGGGATTGTTTTGTTTGATGGGTTTCAATTGTGTTTTCATTTATATAGTACTAATGGATTTACTGTGTTGGAAATTTCAGGAATTTGAAACGTTGGAGAGGGAAGTTGGTTCCTAGGCATTTTGAGGTATATAATTATATACTCTATTTTTATCCAAAGCCTATTTTAAATGTATGATTGGTTTGTGAGAAATGAATGAAAAAGAGAGTTAGAATACCCTATTTTGGATTTCGAAAAAGAAAGTTAGAAATGTAGCATTTTATATACCCTGTTTTGGATCAGAGTGTATGTTATTTGAAAAAGAGAGTTAGAGATGTATGATCAGTGTGTGTGTGTGTGTGTGTGAGTTGTTCATTGAGGTGGTTTTTGCCACTAGACTTGCATTATTGTTCAGGACTGACAACTGTGATAGTAGCATGTGGCATTCTCTTATTTACGTCTAGATTTGAACAGTTTATTGTATTATATAGGAAAAATGAAAAGGGAATATGAGACGATATTGAAGAAGGCCTTGCAAAGCATCTGCTTGATTCAAAAACGACAACCTCGGTTATTGTTTTGGTGAGGTGTTCTATTTCTATGAAAATCTTTGAGTCTTGAATATTTTAGGCATTGTGTCAGCAACTTGAGACAATTGTAAGCATCACATGTAGCGTTGATGCCTTTAACTTTGCACGCATATTTGTTTCTTTGGAATTAAACTTGCAATGTATAGATTTATGCCAAGGAAAAGTCATGGCCTTTGGAGCCTGATATTCTTTGTTAGAGTTTCTATTACAAAATTAGGGAGCTATCCAGTCCATTTATGCTTCTATTTAGTAAGATTGGGGTGAGAAAGATTTCTAAGGTGTTTTCTAAGTTGTTTTTGAGCTGCATTCATTTCTTGGAAGACCACATCAAGAAGCATTTTGTCAATTGATGCTTTATAAAAAAAAATTCGATTTTTAATCCTCCTTTTGTTTTAGTTTCGTGTTAGCAGCACATGGTGTATTTTGCTTTGCTTGATGGTTATTCAATGTGCCGTCAAATTTGAGTATCTTTATATGGAAATGATTCATAGCTGTTGTGGATTGTAGCAGCACTTCGTTTTGATTTGTAAACAAACTATATACTTTATCTTTGTCTTGGGTTACAGTATAACGTTTAACGATTGAATTTGTAAAACGGTTTAGCAATTTTTTCAGGAATTTACTATTCTTGCTAGATGCTCAAGTATTATGTTTCTACTTTTCTAGTTTCCCTATTTTGTGTTTTTCCTCCATGTAGTAGGCTGATTACTTGAAACTATGATATTGATGACACAATACGATCTACAAATGGATGTTTCTTATAGCATGCATATTCATATATAGCAAGCAAAATTTGATTTCGATGGTTACGTTGTCTTTTTAGTTGCTTTGTGGGGAAACTATTCAGCCTGTTGCGACGAATACATCAACGCCCACAGCAAAGCGCGGGCACATTTTCTAGTTTAATCTAATATCTGTTGCACTGATATTTATGTAATTTACACAATTTTTCAATGGGAGCCGAGTCTTTAAGAAGCATGATTTTGTTGTAAATGACAATTAATATCTGTAAATTTGACATTTATAAGCAGATAGGATGTTTTTGCTTTCCCCAATGCCAAAATATTTTCCCCCAATTCGAAGAAGAGGAAGATTGTTGACATCATTTTATTCCTTGAAAAAGTTGCATGCTAAGAAGAGGAAGATTGTTGACAGAAGAGCCTCTAATAGTCGCAAGATAAGGTATCAATAGATTCTTCGGTTCCCTATGTGAAACTGCTGTGATTTTGTTTTGGAATATCTTGGAGCATCTGTTGAGCAAACTAGACTACATTGTTCAAGGCTTATTGCATTATGCTTTTGCGTGGATAATGTTTATGAGAAGATAGTAAATTTCATGGCTCCAGAGACCATGGTCGTTTCTCCTATGCTTCTTGACGTCAATAATTTGTTCGGGTTGAAGAAGCAGAAACCAGCTTCCATAGTGTAGTAGCGATGCAAGGTTGAATCAGCTGTATAGTCCTTGAATCTCAGGCTAAGAAATTGTTTGCTGTTAATTTATTTGATATATTATTCAATCTAATATCTGTTGCACTGATATTTATGTAAGTTACACAATTTTTCAATGGGAGCCGAGTCTTTTAGAAGTATGATTTTGTTGTAAATGACAATTAATATCTGTAAATTTGGCATTTATAAGCAGATAGGATGTTTTTGCTTTCCTTGATGCCGAAATATTTTCCCCCAATTCGAAGAATTGATTCTTGCCTGGTATTGCTAAAGATACCTATGTCAAAGTCCTTCCCTTGTATGTTTAGAATCATTTTTTTTTTCACCCTAAACCCTATACCCATTGTTTATCTTCTCTAGTACGGGATTGTATGCAATCAGTGGCATGGAAGAAAAATTCGTAAGTATCGCTAATGTTGGATGTATTTTATGCAATATTTGATGATGTTGAACGCATCTGGAAACTTCGATATTTTGAAGGCAGAAAACATCTTGAAAACAAGGAGGGAACCCAAAGATGTCTGTATCGAATAAAATTACAAACTCATGGATGGCTTGTGGACTATTGTCGCTTCTCTTTCTGGGAGATGGAGGACCGAACTACAAGAGCAAGCGTGAAAAATAATCCGGCAGCTGTGACGAGCACCTTCCAGCCTCTGAGGCCACAGTTGTTACTGGCAGCCCTTGTCCTTAAAACTGTGTAATCAGGTTCATCCTCCTGCCCTTCTTTCTCTGAAAAACAAACAAATAACATAATATTTATGTTTTTTAATTGAATACAGAAGGACTTGGAAGTGTTTGGATGGAGTATAATTCATTGCATACCTGTGTCTCCTTCATCAACGTCCATGATGAGGTGATTAAACCATTTCACTTCAACAATTTTGTCATCGAAACCAAGGAAGTATATTCCTGGTATATGCTCCCACATGGACAAATCTCCACCGAAGACATTTGGATAATTAGGATCTGATTTGGTGTTATGTTGAGTACTTATCATCATATTATTCTGGTGCTCTTGCATAAGCTCGACACCAAACTCCTTTATACGAAACAACTTCTCTGGTCCGGCCATTACTGAAACCACCACTTGATCTCCACATTGTAATATTGTTTCGTTCTCCATCTTCCAATGGCTCAACCATATCATATCTTCTCCGTCACCTGGGATACCATAGAATAATGGGAAATAGATCCACTTCAAACCCTTGCTCTTGTTACTCACTTTGATTATTATTGGAAAATCATCATTATCAGAATCCTCCTCGTTTGCATAGGTAGCAAAGATGTTCAAGCCTCGGATTCTATGACTAGAAGGGAGTAAAGGGACACTAAAAGATATGGAGGACTTGGTACTTTTATAGCTGAACCGGCCTGGAACCTCCTTCCCAACAAAAAATGTGCTGAATATACCAAATTGATACAGTCCCTACGCATTTTCCATGATCATCACAACATTACTAAGTCATTTATTTCCCATTATATATATGACTTATGAGAGAGAGAGAGAGAGAGAGAGAGAGAGAGAGAGATAGGCGCACCTGGACAGGACTCACTTTTGAACATGAGAATAGATCGCTGTTCATTCGTATTGCAGGCATGGATTCCAAGTTGCACAAGCCCAAAAGTTTGATCATTTCCACATCAACTCTATCAATAAGCTCTAATTTGAAATAGTACTCCCACTCAACCATGTTGTAGTTGTCTTCCACAAAGGCCTCTTCTTGGAACCATAACGATTGATATGTTACTTTTTTTAATAATTTGCAAAAGGATACATTCATATTTTTGTGTATTCTCGGTAACCCCACAAGCGATTTGAGCCTCGTACAACTCTGGAAAGAGAGAGAATCGAGCCTCCTCAAACCTTTGATGAAAACTGGTAGGCTACAAATTGGATTCTTATCTAGATATAGTCTTCGTATTGAGGATAGATTACTTAAATCCGTAGGAAAGGCATCTTCAGAAAGATTGCACCTACTAAGATTCAACTCTACTAAAGAGCATGGAAAAGAACTCAAGATAGTTGAACTTCTTTCTGGCCATAATTCTCTTATTGGAATTTTATCTATTTCAAGAACTTTTAGAGACTCCATCTTCTTCATCATCTCCACTGGAAACTCATCAAGATTTGAGCAACCAGATAAAATGAGTGTTTCAAGTGATTTAAGAAAACACACGTTCTTCGGAAGCATCCTAAGATTCTTGCAATCCTTCATATTCAAGTACACGAGTCTCTCCAGGTTTCCAATGGATTCATGAACATCAATCAGGCTGGTGCAATCAACAAGAATCAATTCTTCTAGACTGGGGCAAAGTGAGAAGTCCATGATTTCAGTGAGGGCATGGGAATGGCTGAGGTCAAGGATCTTCAACGATGGAAGAAACTGTGTAAAATAAAAACAAAGAAGAAAAAAAAATGTGTAGGAGTTAATTTTAACAAATGCAATTGGTCAAAAAATAAAATAAAAACTGAATTGAAATGCCTAGAGTAACGTACTTTTTTTCCTTTCCAGACTTGTCTCAATCTACTGTATTGCATTTCAAGAACAATTAGACACCCCAAAGGAAACTCAATAGGTATAGAATCCAAAGGAAATTGAAGCCAACACAACCATCTTAATCCTGTAGGCAAATCTGCATAACATCCATCCAGTCGTACATGACTAAGATGTAGTAGTTGTAATTTGCGCATCTTTTCAAATGCATTGGTTTCCAAGACTGTCTCAGTTGTGTTTATTGGACTGTTTGCAGGATGCATACGCATATTCAGGACAAGACCTTGGATTTTTTTTGTACCCTAAAGGACAAAAACGAAAATGTTAGTATGGATAATTTTTACAAGAAGAAATACATATATAGACATAAAAGACATGTTTCTTACATTCTTTTCCCTCATTACTTCGAAAGAATCCTTATGGCGCCATAATCTACTACGTTTTCCAGGATCTTCTGATTCGCGACGAACAATTTCTCTTCCCATGTCACGGATCATGTCATGCATTTGCACGTTGTTGCATCCATCAATTGTCACCAAGCATCTATCAATGAGATTTTGAATGCCAACAATTGTATAGAAATCACATCCATCGAATATTCTAACAATGTGGCTTTTGTTCCTTCCTATTAGGAAACAAGCAATGTGGAGGAATAATTCCCGGTCATGGTCATCTTGTAAACTGTCATAGCTTATTCGTAGTTTATTCATGATTTCACCATTAGGGATAACTTTTAGCTTCTCCAATGCACTTTTCCATACATCTATACTTTCCCCTGATAAAGAAGAGCCCAAAACTTTTAGAGCTAATGGAAGTCCGTCGCAGTAGTGTACAACCTTTTCTGAATATTCCATGTAACCTCTAAGGGGATGATCCTGGCGAAAAGCATGCCAACTGAAAAGCTCTAATGACTCACTGTAATACAAAGTTCCAACTTTGTGCACCTTTGTAACTTGATGTGCCTTTAGCAACCTTTCACGCCTAGTTGTTATAAGTATCTTACTTCCTGAATAAAATCGATCTTTCATCTCTAGTACTGCATCTAACTGGTCCATATGGTCCACATCATCAAGAACAAGAAGCACTCTTCTAGAGCTTATGGCTCTTTCAATCTTTCTTAGTCCCTCACTAACACCATGTATTTTCACTTCTATGTCGTTCAAAATATCAAAAAGAAGTTGCTTTTGTATTTGAACCAAGCCATTTGGTTGATTTGCTGTTTCTCTGATATTTTCAATGAAACTACTTCGTTCAAAGCTTCTAAAGTTTGAATTGTAAACATGTTTTGCAATGGTTGTCTTCCCTATTCCAGACATGCCATACACAACCAGTATACCGACATCGGTTGATCCATCTTGTAACCACAAATTGATGTCCTTGACTTGAGATTTGACTCCAATCAATTTTGGTTCAACGCTCAATGGTGTGCGACCTAACTTGCCTCCAATCACTTTAACAATTTTTTCGATAAACTTTGACTCATACCTAAGAATTTACAAACAAAATGAAAAATAAATCAAACATGTTATGTCTCACAGAAGTATTGGATGAATGAATAATGAATTGGGGAATTTAGAGTGAATAATGAATTGGGGAATTTAGATAATTAATAAATCAACCAACTTTTTTCCACACCTGCTTTTGAAACATTTTAAGCAACTGGAAACCAGTAGACTAACATGGAAAATGACTAATCCTTAAGTTGAGTCAAGTGTGATTTCTTTAAGTTGACCTAAATTGGGATTATTATTCACTACTGAGGTTGAATAAAAAAAATATAAAAATCAAGGTCCCTACGGATCATATTATCAAATTAACAGAAGAAAGAGAGAAATGGAGAAAATGAAAGGTACCCATCAGCTTGATTTTGTAAGACCATGCCTGCTAGATCTGCAACCTCTGCAACTGCCTCCCTCCATCCCTTCACCTTTTTCGGCGACTGAGTTTTCTCGTGTCTAGCAAATGCTTTTCCAATACTTCCCGTCTGCTTCCTCACGTCGGACGGATCGACATCGTAGAAGACTGGTAAAACTACATGGTTCGAGGTGGTCCTCTTGCGTTCAAGGATCAGCACAAGCTCATCAAGGCACCATCTGGATGACGCGTAATCTTTCGAAAACACGACAACAGAAGCTCGTGACAGCTGGATCGCTTTCTGCAGTCCTGGCTTTATATCTTCTCCTCTCTCAAGTTCATCGTCGTCTCGGAACGTGTTAAATCCTGCGTTGTTCAAGGCTGTGTAGAGGTGGTCGGTAAAAGTCTTGCGAGTGTCGCCTCTGAAGCTCAAGAACACGTCGTGGCGATAACCCCGAATTTTTTTGGAATCAGAGGAGGTTCCTTGAGATGTTCTCACAAGAGCCATTGATGTGGATCGATGGACAAACAACTCTTTGATAGGTGCAATGCAAATGTCTGTGTGCAGGGGAAATATTTAATTGGGTCATTCCTAATTTCCTATCTACTTCCAGGAAAATTTACCAACAATTATAAAATGGGGCGTTCACATGCATTGACCCAAAAAGCGTTTCTTTCAGTCATGGTCGGCCACTAGTGGCAGAGACGAAAAGAAAAAGGAAAAAGCACTTCTTGTTTTATATGTGATTTTATAAATTACAAATTATGTTGATCGTTCGTTGCTCACCTTTTTGTGATAAAATGCACTTTTAATTGCATCCGGATTTTTTGTGATAGAATACAGCACGTTTTGATCGGTGCTCCATACTCACTTCTCATCCTTGAAATGTTGAAGCCATTTCTACCAATCGTCAATCCACCAACTAGTGTTACCAATCATCTTAAAGATGACGTGATTATAAGATAAAAATTAAAACTTGATAAAACCGCATAATAATGTGACAGTAATATTTAGTTACTTTTATAAGGTAAGTTTGGAATAACCTGAATCTGGGTACATGTATAGTTGAACTTGAGGTGGTTGATCGAATTGTTTTGCAATTATATGCTTTTTTTTTTATATAATTATAGGCTGGACCAAAAGAGAACACTTGAGGCAGTGGTTGGTCCATAATTCAAATCTTAGGGTCTCAGTATTAGGTCCAAGTTTTTAGATAGAAACAGAGAAGGAAGCATGTAAAGAAAAAAAAAATTCAGTTTGTTCACTAAGGCATTTTGTCGAACACTTGATAGACTTGTTGTCGTCAACCAAACCATGTTGCGCACATGTAGATTTTGTAAATATTGTTCTTCTGTTAGTGTTTGAGCTACACGTAAGGATCTTGTTGGAACATATGTTGCACATATATACGAAATATATAAGATGACGAGAAATGTATATAAGACTAGGGGTGGAATTTTTTCCCGAAAATCCCAAACAGTCCCGAACCCGTCCCGAAATTTGACCGAAAAATGCCCGAACCGAATTTCCCGAAAAATTAAGTACCCGAAACCGAACCGATCCCGAAAGTTTCGGTTTGGGATTCGGCCACACCTTTGAAAGTGTTCGGTAATCCCGAACCGAACCGAATATTTTATATATATATATATTTATTTATTTATTTATTTATTTTTAATTTTTAATTAGAAATCACTTGGACCGTTGGATTGGTTAAGATCTAATCCAACCGTCCATTGTGAGTTAGGTCTTTTGTTGTATTCCTCACTTCCTCAGACTCTCAGTCGCTTACTCCAACTCTCCCGAACACTGCTCCCACCGCTCCTCCATCTAAGTCACCGTGAAACTGCAACTTTTCTCTCTCTTCCTGGTGTTGCTGCAAAGTTTTTGTTTTGGGAATTTGGAGGGGAAGCTTGAGATTAGCATCCGGAACTGGGTTTCTGAGAAAAACTTTTTCTGCGTGGTTGATGCACATCATGGGCGTGGCAGCTGCATCATGGGCAGCAAGGATTCCTTTTGTTTTATATTTGATTATTGCATGCGTGCTGTAAGTGTATGTATATGTATATAATTTAGGTTTTTATTCAACTTTCTCACTCTTCCTCTTCCATGGCTGAGGAGAGAGAGAACTCTCTTGAACTTTAACATTGTCGCCTCAGTCTCCACCTGCAAGTTTTTCCATGGTTTTGGTTTGCACAAGAGATTGAGAACTCTGTGGCAGCTCCCACCCAATACCGACCCGAAATCCCGAAACAGTTTCGGGTATCCCGAATTTCGGGAATTGCATATTTTCGGTTCGATGTTGGGATATAAAATCTCATCCCGAAATGTTTTGGTTTGGGATTCGGATTGAGCGTTTCGGTTCGAGATCCCGACCCGAACTAGCCCTATATAAGACACAATATTGACGGGGTTTGACAAGTTGTGCCAACGTCCTCGGAGTAGCAATACTGATTTCTCTTTACACAAAATATAATTTACAAAGCAAGAAACAAGGGAAATTGGGAGCAATTTGCTCTTTGGCGTATTTGTATATTTTTTGAATGTTTGGCCATGTGTTTTTCTTTTCTTGTTTTTCCGTCTCTCACTCCCATTTGTAAGAAAATGGGAAACAGTTAGTAGACATAATGATGGATGTGACTTTCCTTTCCTTTTTCCCTCTTTTCCTTTTCCCTTCTCCTGTTCTTTTCTTCTTTTCCCTTCTCCTTTTTCTCTATTCTCCGAAATTTCCTCTCTTCTTTTCCCTTCTTTTCTCTATTATCCGGAATTTTCTCTCATTCCCACCCCTTCCTTTTCTACATTTCCCTTCTCCTTTTCCTTCTCTCTACTCTCCAGAGTTTCCTTCTCATTTTCCCCTCTCCTTTGACGTCATTGTATTAGTTCTAAGATGTGGACATGTTATGTTTTGGAGAGGTGAAAATTATGGTCCCACATATCTATTTTTCAAAGAATTAGCTTTTGATTTATTACACCAACTTCAGCCCATAGACCCAAACTCAAATATTTGAGTTTAAACTCAAAATTTTGCCACCTAAAAAATTGGGGTTTGGATCCAAATCTAAATCTAAATTTGGGTTCAAATTTAGCTGATCTAAGAGTTAGTGGCCAACAACTAGCCCCCACATGGCAGGAACTCAACTATCCAACAATAACTGTGGCCATTCGATTTCTGGACCATTGGTTATCAATGGTCCAGATCAAACTCCCTTTTTTGGGCAATCCCTTGAAATTGATCAAATAATCCATATTTGTTTTTGTCAAATCCAATGGTAAAAACGATCCAACGCTGAAATTTAAATTCAACGGTCAAAATAATATGCATATTTGGTATTGTGTATTGAAGTTTAGTTGGTTGATGTGTACATTGAGGTTTGGTCAGTTAGTGGTTGGTTGGTGTAGTTTGTTTCGTTTTGGAAATTTTGTTGGAATTAAAATTTTTTTAGGTTAAAACAATCGTAAAACTAAATTAAGATAACATAACTCAAAGTTTCTCTAAAACAATTAATACATTTTAAGTTCTGAAACTTAGGTCTGGAGAGTTGGGTGACTTTCACTATCTACATAGCTAAATTATGTCTTCAGAATTCTAATTTTAGCATCGGAGATTCTTCGATCAAAAACCCCCCTCATTAATCGTGGGCGCGTAAGACTTTTGACCTTAATCTGAAGCGTTATTACTTTACAAATGCATTTTTTTTAAAAGGAAGAGACGGTGAAAATTTGCATCCACAACAATCTTCACTCAAGTTCTGTCATAAAGTTACACATAAAGCCAAGGAACTTTAAGAAAATCTCAATTTTGACAAAAATTGATTGGAATTGAACACAACCGATCTTTCTCTTTATTGTGCATTGAGTCGTCAACGTGCCCATCGGCCTCTTCTTCTTTTCCCTTTTGTCCGTTACCAACCTTCAACATCACAATTGTCTCATTGTGAACTGAGACAATTAATTCCACCACATGAGTATTCTTAGATCTTTCAGATTATTTTGAGACATCTCTCTACAATCACATGAATTATCTGTGCAATTCCACTTAAAATAACGAATTTCGACTGCTTGGTGACATGATGGTCAAGAATTTATAGTCACTTCCTTTCAAATTTATGGGTGGTCGCTTGGAAAGATTTGTCAATATAAAAGATCGTTGTCCTAACCAGACACACACTTCTCTCAATCATTTGATACTCTCTCGTTTCTTCGTTTTCAATCTTTTACACGATCCTCACGCGCCACTCCATTACCTTGATGAAGACCACTGGCTTATCTCATGGTTCAAATCAAAGAGCTAAATCATTAGAAATTGGAAAATGTTCTTCACACACCCATTTTTACTTCTTACACACTCTTGTTAATTTTTTGTCATTGTTCTTCTTCAACTCATTCAAACCGACGTCCGAAAATTGAGAGTGGTGTGTGAGAAGTAAAAATGAGTGTGTGATAGCACTACCCTAGAAATTTTTATGTGTACTCCAAGGACGACAAGATTAATATGTCTCATTTTATGGGTAAATCTTCATTAGTTTGAATTGTTGGGTAGTCCGATATAGGTAAGTCTTCAATAATTCATATAATTGGGTAATCCGATTTTATGTCCATTAGATTGGAAAGTAAATAAAAATAGTATTTTCTCAGTTCAATCTTGATCGTTCATTTCTCAATTCAATCTTGATCGTTCAATTCAATCTTGACCACCTTATATTTCGAGCACACTAAGCATCTCCAATGCACCAAAAAAATTTGGACTCAAATCTTATATTTGAGTCTAAACACGAGTCTAAAGGTTCTTCAATGCACCGGAGACTTAAAACTCATATTTATGTCTCTGGCGGAAATGAGATCCAATTTGAGTTTTAGTATGAGATTTGAGTTGTGAAGCCCATGCCAACTAAGAAAATTGTTACTCAACCAAGAATAATGAAATTTGAGTCCAATCATCTTCAATACACAACAACCAAATGGTTAAAATTCAAATATGAATTTTGAGTCCAATATCTTCTTCTGCAGTGCAAGGACTCAAATTTTGAAACACAAAATGAGTTCTAGAATTTGAGTTTTTAAGATCCAAATACATCACCTTTTAAGATCCCAATATAAAAATATTGTCTAAAATCGAGTCTTTACATTAGAAATACTCTGATAGGTCTCTCTTAAAACCAAGTTGGTCATGAAATGTTTAAGCACTATGATTAGCACATGAGGGTCTTGGTCGGCTATTATTAAGCTTCCCCACGTGCATGTTAGCTGCCGCATGTGTAATCGTCCAATTGTGAATTCCACTATGATCCATCTATGATTTGGTTTTGTCTTTGTATTTCATGGGATTTGTTTCTTTTTATTTATTTTGTTTGTGTTGGAGAATATTAGTATATTTAGGTTTATTTGAATGCTTAGTTTTCTGGGCTTAGCCCGTTAGTATTAGGGTTTCGTTTTCTTGTTTATTAGGATTAGGTTAGTTCTCTATATATATGATGCTTTGTAGCTCATAGAATATCAAGTTATTCACAATGTAGTCTCTTAGGGTTTTGTAGCCGTTCCGGCATTCTAGTTTGTTTAATAATATTCCTATTATTTTGTTAGTCTTGTTCGTTGCCCACTCTGATATTCAACTTGGTATCAGAGCAGGTTTTATTCTTTGGGATTGAATCTGTTCTTGGTAGCTAGTTTGTTTTCTAGTTAGGTTTTGTTTTTAGAAAAAGGTTTGCGTCTATTTGCCCAGCCTGCTAGTACCATCGATGCTGCTCAACCCGCACCAGCCTGTCCACTACCAGATAGACCCACACCAGTTTTTGATTGCCGTTGCCATCCCCGACTCCAGATGTTTCGTTCCCTGCACCGTTACTGCTCGACCCGAGAACCACAAACTCGAATTGAGTTTGTCCTCGCCCTATCTTCGCACCGCCACTGCATCCCCTCTCTACCTCATCAGATCACCACCACGCTACCACTGGAACCACCCGCTACAGATCCACTGCATCTGCACTAGTTCGACTCGCCCTGCACGCCTGCAAAAACCCAACCAAATCCCCTGCAGTCTCCCACCGCCGCACCAAACCACGATCGAGTCGCTACTCACTGCACTCTCTCGGCCTCACTAATCTTCTGCACCATCCCGTCGTCTGCTGTGCTTGTTTTGCAGGTATGAAGAAGACCAGACCTCCTGAAAGGGAGTAAGAAAAAAAAAAGAAAAAAAAAAGGAAAATAGAAGCAAAGGAAGTGAAGGAAAAAAATATATATATTGGTTGTTTACTGTTGCTTTAGGCCCACTCGGGCAAAGACAAAAAATGGTTAAGTTTGTTTTAGGTCCACACTGAGTTGTTGGCTGTTTGGAATTGTGTTTGTGACGGTCACTCGAGTGCTTGAAGTTGTGATCATTCGAGTGGTAGTTCGTTGCTAGAATTGAGATATGAAAATCTTGTTCGTTTAGTGACGGGTTCTTCCATACTCTCAACACTAGCCAGTCAAGAATCAAGAACCAGTTTGTCAGTTGTTAGTTTGCAATCAAGAATCAAGTCAAGTCAAGTCAAGTAATCAAGAACCAGTTCGCCAGTCAAGTCAAGTTTGCATGCCTGCCAGTCCGCCTAACGGAGTCAGTCCGCATCTGCTTGTTTGCAAACCCATGTCGTATACCGCCATGAGTTTGACGGGGGGTGTTGGAAAATATTAGTATATTTAGGTTTATTTGAATGCTTAGTTTTCTGGGCTTAGCCCGTTAGTATTAGGATTTCGTTTTCTTGTTTATTAGGATTAGGTTAGTTCTCTATATATATGATGCTTTGTAGCTCATAGAATATCAAGTTATTCACAATGTAGTCTCTTAGGGTTTTATAGCCGTTCCGGCATTCTAGTTTGTTTAATAATATTCCTATTATTTTGTTAGTCTTGTTCGTTGCGCACTCTGATATTCAAGTGTTTGTCCAAAGTAAATGCAATGCTACTTAATTAATCAAATATAGGGAGGTTAACTAAGTCTCTAATCCTTAATAATCAACTCGCAAAACATATTAGATAAATTAAATCATCCATCGCTAAAGGTTGATAATCATCACATGACCCACATGTCATTATGCACTTTTTTATTTTATTTATAGTTCTATTGAGAGTAATGTTCAGAATATCGCATCACACGTATTTTTATTATAAACGGGGGGCTTATTAGCTATACAAGTAGAGTTTTTAAATTTTTTTCCTCAAGTAAATGTTTGAGCTACACGTTAAGAATCTCTTTATCAAAAGAATTAGCTTTTGGTCTATTAACACTTATCTTTTCAATTTTGGGAGAGATCTTCAATTTTAATTTAACATTTTTGTTAATATTAAAAGAATAAAATACTATCTCAAACCGGGTCAAATACAAGGAGAGGACATGTAAAAATGTATGGGGGTTGATACTAAAAGACTACATAAATATGTGTTGAAATATCAGTAAAAGAAAAAGAAAAAGAAATCTAGTCTCTCAAATTCATATTGACATGGAGATGATTGGTAAATTGGGTCGAAAAGTTTTCTAATTTCACTCGTTTAGTAAAAAAAAATTATATTAAAGTATTACGTTACGAAATCCTCATTCATTCTAGTTTTAAGCATCAATTTGCAGAATGAAGACTTTGGTGTAAGGAGTGACATACAAAGATGTATAAGGTTGGAACAACTCTTTTCCTTTTCCATTTTCGCTCTTCTTTTAACATCATTTGCATAAAGAAAAACTAATGAAAAGAACCTCAAATTTTTATCCTAAAACAAACAATGAGTTTTCTTTAAGGGGTCTTTTGAAACAGGTCCAATTGGACTAAAAATTGGACCTATTTCAAAAGTCAACATCACACAAAAATTGGACCTGTTTCAAAAGTAGGTTAGAAAATTGAACCTATTTCAAATTATCCCTTTCTTTAATTACAAAGACAAAAGACAATGACAATATTGTAAATAAGTTAAAGTTTAGGTGTAATGATAGTATCACAATTAAGTTAAAGTTGACACCAACAATCATTTCTTCGTAAAACCGACAACCGCTTTTTCAAAATTTTCATTAAAAATCATTAATGTGTTTTTCATTGAAGATTTTGTTGGGTGAAATTTTCCCATTAAAACTCACTTATATAAAATCAAAGAGTAGTTATTTGATCTAAAAGAATTGAGTAGAACCAGAAAAATGCAAAGAACAAGCTCCAGCAAGACCCACGTCTGCAGGTGTGCTTGCGTGTGCGCAAATCAAAATCAAATTGCTGCTTAAATTCCAGCTCTATTTCTCCTGCATACGTCAATGATAGCTTGGGTGGTCGTGTTTGTGTGCTAGTCTTGGAAACAATACTATACTATATTCAACTCCTTATGTAACGTATAATCATAGTATTAATACCACGTTCCATTGGGTCGTCTTGAAACGAACAAGTCGAGCTTGAACCAAGTTCGAGCTATCTCACAAAATATATGAGCTGAATATATCAAAGTTCCGTATCGACTCTTTTTTTATTTTATTTTATTTTTTTATGAGGTCGACTCATTTCACTAAAAAATTGAGGATAATTCCAATTAGTTCGAGCATGTTTAAACCCCTACATATGTGCTCACTATATAAAAACTAGGGAACTTTAATGAAAAGATTTTGGGCCAACAAATATTTAACCAAAAACCATCCAAAATGTTATTTAACGAAAAGGGCTCAAAGTTTAATAAAAAAATCATCCAAAACTATTGTCCACAGATCAAACTTACAAGTCCAACCCACTACAAATCTACACTTCCGTAAATACCCCTAAATGATTTGATATTGTCTTGACTCTTCACCAACCTCAACCCAGCACGAAACTGCCATAATAACTCCATGTCTTCCTATCAAATCGAATTCCCCCCATTTCAAAAACAACCAAATCAAAGTTGAAAAAGGAAGCATTCATCGGAACAAAGTCACCGAAACAAGTTCAAAGAAGTTTAATGGCAGAAATCAGCGAAAAAATGTCTGGAAAAAAAAAAGAACCAAAACATAAAACTGTCTCTGAATAACCCAAAACATAACACTGTTTCTGGAAAAAAAATTAGATACAATGTTTGTTTTGTCTGTGCACAAACAAACACTGTATCTGGAAAGAAAAGAACCAAAATCCAGAAACAGTGACTTAAATTCCAGAAACAGTGACTTAGTTCCAGAAATAGTCTATGTTTTAACCTTTGACTGTTTCTTTTCTTTCATACATCAGTTGATTATATTTAAGAAACATGGTGCTTATTTTGCTTTGAATCCAAATACAGTGAATTTCACTATTTCCTTTCTAGCTTACATTTAAGAAACAATGTGTCTATTTCACTTGGATCCAGAAATAGTGACTTAGATTCCAGAAACAGTAACTTAGATTCCAAAAACAACGACTTATATTCCAGAAACAGTGTTACTTAAAATCCAGAAACAGCGACTTATATTCCAGAAACAGGGTTACTTAAAATCCAGAAACAGTTTATTTTTATAGTCCAGAAACAGTGACCCGTCGTTATTATTAAATATCATGCAGATCTCAAATTTATTTTCTGGAGAAACAAACGATGAACTCCACTGACGATGAAAAATTGAAAAACAATACCTCGAATACACTATGAATAATAACGACAATCACATTTCAACAAAATAATACAAAATATAAATAAAATAGCATGATGATCTATATTTTTGTTTCAAAGAAAAAGAAGAAGGTCTGCAAAACAACGATGAATTCCATTAACGACGAAAATCTGGAACTCAACATAAAAAAGTTAGGGGTAAAATCGATAAATCATAATTTATTATAGTTGAGCCATTTTTAGTTGGACTACTTTAATATGGGTATTGTACTAATCATTAAACAAAACTTATAACATGGTTTTTTTTTTATTAAAACTAAAACTTTTCAAGCCATTTTCATTAGTTTTCCTTAAAAACTAAGGTACTTTGTTTTGAATGCGAGAAAGACTAGCATGAAACAAGCGTGTTAGGTCAAATGCATTCTAAATCCACAATAAAAGACATCTTGCCATGGTTGAGGGATTGGAGGGAAACTATTAAAATTGGCTTGTAATACATCTGGCAATCTGTCACCCCTATTTTAGATTAGTCTTTATCATTTCTTTACAGGTGTGGGGTTTGGGTTAGTCGCACAATGAGCCAAACATCATAATTTAGTATTGAATTAGCCATTTACATGAGTCGAACCTACAAACTATCATTACAAATAAAAAGAAATATCACTATATTGTAGTAGTAAATAAGTCGTTCTCGTTGAATGTGCAACAAAATAGTAATCAAATAAGATAGGTCTGGCTCAATCTCATATTGGCCTTACTAGCTCATGAAACCATTTAAGGCCCAAATGTTTTTGGTCTACGAAGGGGAAATTAGTTGATAGATTTCGGGACTTGTTTTAGCAGACGGCTTGAAAGAAAACAAGGAAACAATATCAATTTTAGAATCCTAGTGGAATTAAATTGTATAAATATTTGGGTGTTTGATCAGACGTCACAATAATATAATAGTCCGCGAGTGTAGCTATAGAAATTGAATACTAGTGCCATTTCCATCTTAGCTCGAGGCTAATTTTCAGTATCTATTTAATTTAGTTACTATGAAAGCACCAAATGGAGTTATATATGCATATGCAATTCTTCAGTTCGAGATAATAAATTAATTAATTAATTATAAAAAAAAAAAGAATATACATCTATATATAGATATAGGCTGACATATGAAGTTAATTTTGTTCTTCGTTTATTCACTCTTCCCATGCAGAGACATTTTAAAGAATCTAAGGCATCATAAGGATGAAGATCTAATTTCATAGGCCTTCTTGATGAGGATAGAGTGTAATTACATACTGCCCTTTCCTACGAGCAGCCCAGCAGGTGTGTGGGCATTTGTGAAGCTAAAAACAATCCAAAAGATCATAGAGGTGACACGTGGACTTTTGAGTAAAAAGACAAAACTATCCTCAAAGCACACTGAGATTTCCAAGCGCATGTAACGGACAATAAGGGCTCAATCTAGGAAGAGTCAAAGGTGATCAATATGGATTTATTTCATATTCCTCTCATCACTCCTAATCAATCCCTTATTGATTTTATTCAAAAGGTAACTTCCAAAACTTCCTATTTAATTTAGAAATAATTGTCATGTTAATTGCAATATATTATTTCACATAATATCTTGCAATTATTCTCCAATATCTTGCAATTATTCTCCAATCACCACCATATATGGCCGGCCACTCTCCCACCCAAAGGGCCGGACACCCTCCTATAAGAGTAGTTCCACCCCTAAAAAAATATGCCAGCACCCAGCCCATTTAATTCACTCAGTGAACAGTGATAGACCCTGGTGAACAGTGATAGACCCCAATGCATCTCCACCCCAAAAACTAAAGGGTAAATAGTCAAAATGGTCCCTGAGATTTGCATAACTCATCACTTTGGTCCCTAACATTTCAAATCAATCAAAGTGGTCCCTGAGATTGTCCACCATCCATTATTTTGGTCATTCCATTAAAAACTTCGTTAAGTGTCCCGGAGCTCTTGGCCGGAAGTTTGGGCAATTTTCAAAGCTTCGTAACTCCATCGTTTCTTAACCAAATTCGACCCATAATATATCAAAATGAAGATAGGAAAGTGTAGAATAAGATTATAACTATTTGGAAGCCCAATGGCTGCCGGAGATGGCCGGAAAATAGCCTCAAAGTTGACTGGTCTGAGGGAAAATTGGAAAACTCGCTGGAAACTGGGTAAATTAGCCATAAAAAAAGGCATCATTCTCTTTGTCTCGTCGAGAAGTATGATTTTTGTTTTTGAATCACTTGATTTCGTTGAGTATTGAAGAAGTTATGAACGTTTAAAGTTTACCCAGTTTCAGGCGAGTTTTCCAGTTTTCCCTCGGACCAGCCAACTTTGAGGCTATTTTCTGGCCATCTCTGGCAACCATTGGGCTTCCAAATAGGTATAATCTTATTCTACACTTTCCTATCTTCATTTTGATATATTATGGGTCGAATTTGGTTAAGAAACGATGAAGTTACGAAGCTTTGAAAATTGTCCAAACTTCCGGCCAAGAGCTCCGGGACACTTAACGGAGTTTTTAACGGAAGGACCAAACTGATGGATAGTGAACAATCTCAGGGACCACTTTGATTGATTTGAAATGTTAGGGACCAAAGTGATGAGTTATGCAAATCTCAGGGACCATTTTGGCTGTTTAGCCAAAACTAAATAGCCTAGTCAATTTTATTAAAATATTATTAATTTTTATTATAAAATAATAATTTGACTTTTATTTTCTAACTCGGTCTCTCTCCATTTCTCTCTATCTCTCTCTCGGTTTCTTTCTCTCTCTCGCTTGTCCGACTGCTGCATCTGCATTGCACATGCCTCTACCTCAAGGTCAAGGTAAGAAACTGCACCTTCCTGTTCGAATTGGGATTAGGGGTTGAGATTTCGAATTCAAAATCAAAGGTAAAGTTAAGGATTGTGATTTTGAATTCGAATTGGGATTAGGGATTCTAAATTGGCATTAATCAGTATATGTTATCAGTTTTAATTGGCATAGGTTTTGGCATTTTTTCAATCGTTCATTCATCCCTTAATTCTAGGATCTGTTTGTACATCATGCATGCTTTCCCGAATGCTTTCGGTTCAATTTTCAGATGGCCCTTTCATTAGAAACACAATCACACAACCAGCTCCTGTCCTTCTCCCTCTGTGGCTCCTTCCCTCCCGACACCCTATCTCGCCTCGACCAGCTTCGCTCCTTAGCCTCCACAACAACTCCTTCTCTGGCGCAAAAAAAAAAAAAAAAAGAATAAAAGAAAAGAAGAAGGTGGTTGACGTCATGTAGGCCGGGCCATGGTTCTTTCCATTATGGGCTGGCCTGGAGACCAGCTTGGTCTGGGTGCCGGCCTAAAGAGTCCCCGGTGGAACTGCTTTTAATACCCCTCTCATCCCACTAAAATGCTAAGTCATTTGATACCCACAAACTTCTAAATACATTCATTTCATAATTTTAACTTTGGATCGGAGATTCTTCAACCAAACCCGCCCCTCATTCATTGTGGGCGCGTAAGACTTTTTGCCTTAATCTTAGGCATTATTATTTTACAGGTGCATTTTCATAAAAGAAATAGATAGCGAAAATTTGCATCCATAACAATCTTCACTCAAGTTCTGTCAGAAAGTTACACATAAAGCCAAGGAACTTTAAGAATATCTCAATTTTGACAAAAAATTTGATTGGAATTGAACACAACCGATCTTTCTCTTTATTGTGCATTGAGTCGTCGACGTGCTCATCGGCCTCTCCTTCTTTTCCCTTTTGTCCGTTACCAACCTTCAACATCACAATTGTCTCAATTTGAACTGAGAAAATTAATTCCACCACATGAGTATTCTTAAATCTTTCAGATTATTTTGAGACATCTCTCTACAATCACATGAATTATCTGTGCAATTCCATTTAAAATAACGAATTTCGATTGCTTGGTGACATGATGGTCAAGAATTTATAGTCACTTCCCCTCAAATTTATGGGTGGTCGCTTGGAAAGATTTGTCAATATAAAAGATCGTTGTCCTAATCAGACACGCACTTCTCTCAATCATTTGATACTTTCTCGTTTCTTCATTCTCAATCTTTTACACGATCCTCGCGCGACACTCCATTACCTTGATGGAGACCATGGGCTTATCTCATGGTTCAAATCAAAGAGCTAAATCATTAGAAATTGGAAAGTGTTATTCACACACCTATTTTTACTTCTTACACACCATTGTTAGTTTTTTGCTATTGTTCTTCTTCAACTTATTTAATATGACAGCCGAAAATTGAGAGGGGTGTGTGAGAAGTAAAAATGGATGTGTGATAGCACTACCTTAGAAATTTTTACGTGTACTTCAAGGACGACAAGATTAATATGTCTCATTTTATGGGTAAATCTTCATTAGTTTGAATTACTGGGTAGTCTGATATAGGTAAGTCTTCAATAATTCATATAATTGGGTAATCCGATTTTATGTCCATTAGATTGGAAAGTAAATAAAAATAGTATTTTCTCAGTTCAATCTTGATCGTTCATTTCTCAATTCAATCTTGATCGTTCAATTCAATCTTGACCACCTTATATTTCGAGCACACTAAGCATCTCCAATGCACCAAAAAAATTTGGACTCAAATCTTATATTTGAGTCTAAACACGAGTCTAAAGGTTCTTCAATGCACCGGAGACTTAAAACTCATATTTATGTCTCTGGCGGAAATGAGATCCAATTTGAGTTTTAGTGTGAGATTTGAGTTGAAAGTGAAGCCCATGCCAACTAAGAAAATTGTTACTCAACCAAGAATAATGAAATTTGAGTCCAATCATCTTCAATACACAACAACCAAATTGTTAAAATTCAAATATGAATTTTGAGTCCAATATCTTCTTCTGCAGTGCAAGGACTCAAATTTTGAAACACAAAATGAGTTCTAGAATTTGAGTTTTTAAGATCCAAATACATCACCTTTTAAGATCTCAATATAAAAATATTGTCTAAAATTGAGTCTTTACATTAGAGATACTCTGATAGGTCTCTCGTAAAACCAAGTTGGTCATGAAATGTTTAAGCACTATGATTAGCACATGAGGGTCTTGGTCTGCTATTATTAAGCTTCCCCACGTGCATGTTAGCTGACGCACGTGTAATCGTCCAATTGTGAATTCCACTTTGATCCATCTATGATTTGGTTTTGTCTTTGTATTTCATGGGATTTGTTTCTTTTTATTTATTTTGTTTGTCCAAAGTAAATGCAATGCTACTTAATTAATATACGGAGGTTAACTAAGTCTCTAATCCTTAATAATCAACTCGTAAACATATTAGATAAATTAAATCATCCATCTCTAAATGTTGATAATCATCACATGACCCGCATGTCATTATGCACCTTTTTATTTTATTTATAGTTCTATTGAGAGTAATGTTCAGAAGATCGCATCACGCGTAAACCTTTATGTTAAAAATATGCGTGATGCTATCTTCTCTTAGGAGCTACACGTTAAGAATTTCTTTATCAAAAGAATTAGCTTTTGGTCTATTAACACTTATCTTTTCAATTTTGGCAGAGATCTTCAATTTTAATTTCACATTTTTGTTAATATTAAAAGAATAAAATACTGTCTCAAACCGGGTCAAGTACTAGGAGAGGACATGTAAAAATGTATTGGGGTTGATACTAAAAGACTACATAATGTACATATATATGTGTTGAAATATCAGTAAAAAAAAAAAAAAAAAAAAAAATCTAGACTCTCAAATTCATATTGATGTGGAGATAATCGGTAAATTGGGTCGAAAAATTTTCTAATTTCACTCGTTTGGTAAAACGAATTATATTAAAGTATTACGTTACGAAGTCCTCATTCATTCTAGTTTTAAGCATCAATTTGCAAAAGGAAGACTTTGGTGTAAGGAGTGGCATACAAAGATGTATAAGGCTGGAACAACTCTTTTCCTTTTCCATTTTCGCTCTTCTTTTAACATCATTTGCATAAAGAAAAACTAATAAAAAGAACCTAAAATTTTTATCCAAAAACATACAATGAATTTTCTTTAATTCCAAAGACAAAAGACGATGACAATATTGTAAATAAGTTAAAGTTTAGGTGTAGTGACAGTATCACAATTAAGTTAAAGTTAACACCAACAATCCTTTCTTCATAAAAGCGACAACTGCTTTTTCAAAATTTTCATTAAAAATCATTAATGTGTTTTTCATTGAAGATTTTGTTGTGTGAAAATTTTCCATTAAAACTCACTTAAATAAAATCAAAGAGTAGTTATTTGATCTAAAAGAATTGAGTAGAAACAGAAAAATGCAAAGAAGAAGCTCCAGCAAGACCCACGTGTGCAGGGGTGTTTGCATGTGCGCAAATCAAAATCAAATTGCTGCTTAAATTCCAGCTCTATTTCTCCTGTATATTTCAATGATAGGTTGGGTGGTTGTGTTCGTGTGCTAGTCTTGGAAACAATACTATACTATATTCAACTCCTTATGTAACATATAATCATAGTATTAATACCACATTCCATTAGGTTGTCTTGAAACGAACAAGTCGAGCTTGAACCATTTCGAGCTATCTCACAAAATATATGAGCTGAATATATCAAAGTTCCGTATCGACTTTATTTTATTTTATTTTATTTTTTTATGAGGTCAACTCATTGCACTAAAAAATTGAGGTTAATTCCAATTATTTCGAGCATGTTTAAACCCCTACATATGTGCTAACCATATAAAAATTAAGGTAGTTTGTTTTGAATGCGAGAAAGACTAACATGAAACAAGCGTGTTAGGTCAAATGCATTCCAAATCCACAATAAAAGACATCTTGCCATGGTTGAGGGATTGGAGGGAAACTATTAAAATTGGCTTGTAATCAGTGTTCTAAAAAACGGCCTAGGCGGCCGCCTAGGCGCTCCACGGCTGGTTGCTGTTCCGATTAAGGCCTAATCGGTAGAAAAATCGGATCACCCACTAGCCGGCGTTAGGCGGGACACTAGGCGGTGCAAGGCGCTAGGCGGGACAAGGCGGCGTTGGGAGGCAGCAGATCAACTAAGTTTTTGGAGCTGCACCATTTCATCTTCTCTGCCATATGGGTAAAAACAAGGTTGCGCAGGTCGAAGAGAAGTAGAAGACAATGAATAGTAACCTTTTAAAATAACCTAAGGTGTCGTCGGTTTGTTGTTTTTTTAAGTGGGAATTTAATGGGCTTTCCGCTCACTTTAATGGACTTGTCCACCCAAATAGTAAAGTCCAAAATAAATCTAGTCGATATGTTAATGAGAGTTGTCCATTAATTGTTTATTATACTACCTATTAATTAAAGAACATTCTTTGTGAACTAAAAACTAATGAAAATGGAAGTATAGTTTTTTTATGAGTAAATATGTACATATTTATAATAATAAATACTAAATTTACTTAAATCTGCCTAGGCTCCGCCTAGCCGCCTAGGCGCTAGGCCCCAGTCCACCGCCCGACTAGCGCTTAGCGTTTTTTAGAACCTTGCTTGTAATACATCTGGCAATCTGTCTCCCCTATTTTAGATTAGTCTTTATCATTTCTTTACAGGTGTGGGGTTTGGGTTAGCCGTACAATGAGCCAAACATCATAATTTAGTATTGAATTAGCCATTTACATGAGTTGAACCTACAAACTATCATTACAAATGAAAAGAAATATCACTATATTGTAGTAGTAAATAAGTCATTCTCGTTAAATGTGCAACAAAATAGTAATCAAATAAGATAGGTCTGGCTCAATCTCATATTGGCCTTACTAGCCCATGAAACCGATTTAAGGCCCAAATGTTTTTGGTCTACGAAGGGGAAATTAGTTGATAGATTTCGGGACTTGTTTTAGCAGACGGCTTGAAAGAAAACAAGGAAACAACATCAATTTTAGAATCCTTGTGGAATTAAATTGTATAAATATTTGGGTGTTTGATCAGACGTCGCAATGGAGAGAAAGGCTCGTGACAGTGACAGTGAGTTCAAGGACGATGGCGATTTCGACAGCGATGAGCTGAGTGTTAGTTTGATTTGTAAATTCTGGTATTGGGTTTCGGTAATTATTCGGTTTTGTTTTGGTGATTTTGTTGTTAGTTGATGATTTGTGATGTAGATGGAGCAGGAAGAGGATGACTCTTTCTTCTCCTCATTTCCTCCTTATGGAAAGAACCAATGCCATAGCACCGCGAATGCAATGCACTCACTGAAGCTTTTTCATTCGACGGTTTTGGTGGTGATGATGCAAATCCTGAAGGAGAAGAAGACCCTTGAGAATGAGGACTCTTTCTTTTCTTCACATTCTCCACCTTCGAGTTAAGCACCTCCGAAGACATGGAGTGCGTGAAAGAGTCTTCTTTTGGGGAAGAAGACATAGAACTAGTTTGAGAAGAAGACTCGGAAGTAAAGGACAATGTGGACTGGAAAGACCGAGTTTTCATTGATTCAAACTGAGTTTCATCAACTGAGAGTGGCCTCAAACGCGAAGGATGAGCATTACTACCTACTCTATTCCCCCTTTCCATCCTTGCAGAACGCGAACGCCAATGAACCGGGGATGGTGATGCAGCAGCTTCATTGAACTTCTGTTCTAAATTTATAGCACCCAAATCACCAAAATCCCCATTCCTAACCCTATCAGAGCTATTAAAAGAGCCCTTAGAACCTAAACTGAACTCACTCCTAGCAACAAACTCAAAACTATCCCGGTTTTTCACCCTCGATTTCAAACTCCGAATCAGCAATCCTAAAGGCTGATTATCAACCATTGATCTGGGTTTTAGCCATTCATCAAGACCATAATTTGGTTGAGCCACAAACACCATTGATTCACCCTGAAAATACTGAGAATTCCAAGCTTGAGTAACATTTTTCTCTTTATACCCACATGAATTTTCAGCCCCACTTTCACAAATCCCCAAACTGGGTTTGCATTGGGCATAAGAAACATTGCTTTGATGACAAGATTGAGCCACAGCAGCAACATGGTTACCCACAAAATACCCAGAATTCCAACTGTCACCCTCTCCTTTCTCACCATACCCACATGGGTATTCACACCCGCCGTCGAAATTTGACGAAACGGGAAATATTTCTTCTGCTGAACAAGCCGTAGGACACGGCAATGCCGACGAAGATAACGTGAATGAGCTCTAGAACTTGCTGAGTATCGTATGGTTGATAAATTCGGGAGCTTGTGAGGGGAAAAGTGGAAGAACGAAAATGAAAACGGCAAAGATTAGAGCTTTAAGGAGAAAGTGCATAGTGTAGGACTTACCGTGTGGAATCGGGTTTCGGTGAGCTTCTGGGTTTGGA
Organism: Malus domestica; assembly: GCF_042453785.1. Lineage (NCBI taxonomy): Eukaryota > Viridiplantae > Streptophyta > Magnoliopsida > Rosales > Rosaceae > Malus > Malus domestica. Next base: position 11,049,339 of record NC_091667.1, on the reverse strand, counting down.
TCAGAGAATGGGAAGTGGGGTTTTCTGTAGGGGATGGAGTCCGCCATTGATGAGCAGGTGAGCTTCTGCGGAGGTTTTGGATTTTGTGTGAAGCAAGGAAGACTTTGAAGGCAAGGAAGAAAAAAGAGTGGAAAAGAGTGTGAGGGGAAAGGAATTCAAGAAGTGGAGTGTCGATAATTATGACCGTTTGGTTAGAATAACGATATTAACCTTGTGTTTTATTTTGATTTACGGGATTTTGTGTGTTTGGTGATCTTATCTGTTGGGGCTTGGAGGTCATTTGACCAAAGGACAAAACAAAAGCAATTTGGTGGAACAGAAACAATGTAAACGACAGCGTATGATTGAAACAAAAGCAATTTGGTGCAACAGAGCTCATTGAGCACCTAAGCAAATAGCAATGCAAACTACATTAGTCGTGGGCATACAAATTTGATCATACCCATCTAGGAAGATTTTTTCTCATGTTTTTTAAGGGTTTTTTTTTTTTTTTTTTTTCCCGATGAAAGATAAGCTATTTTCCATATTCTGTTTTTCCTTTAATACTCATCCTGTTATTTCAAGTCGTATGATTGAATAAATAAAAAACAAATCAACAGACAAAAACAAATCACTGCATAGAGTGTAACATCCCACATTGCCAAGGGGAGTGATTCTTAAATGTATATTCACATCCCTACCTAGCACGAGGTCTTTTGGGAGCTCACTGGCTTCGGGTTCCGTCGGAACTCCGAAGTTAAGCGAGAAGGTGGCCAGAGCACTCCCATGATGGGTGACCTACTGGGAAGTTGCTCGTGAGTTCCCAAAAACAAAACCGTGAGGGAATGGTAAGTCCAAAGCGGACAATATTGTGCTACGGTGGTGGACCCGGGCCAGGATGTGACATAGTGAAATTGGAATCTTAGCATGTATATATGAACCAAAATCATTTAATATTGAATTGTTATTTAGTTTCATTGGTCGTTTTTTTTAGATTTGAGCGTAACAACATTGATCAAAGTATATGTGTTTTATAATTTTACTGACTATTTGAGGGATATTTTTACTGTATAAAAATGTTCCTATTGATAAAGTATTTTTAATTTTTTATGGAGATTTTTATTTGTATATTTATATAATTTTTTTTTTGTCAAACGATAGATTTTGTTAGATTAGATGATAGATATTATTTTAATATCTTTTGATTCAAATTATAAGAGTAAAAGTGTCACAGCCCGTCCCAGAATTATTAATTCCGAGGACGTGAGATGACCAATGTGACCTTAAACGGGATTAAGGTGTGTAAATGTATGACATTTGTTTTACTTTAAGATCCTAAACTAGGGTTAGATTTATATTTGTATGTGTTAATTTGTGCTTGGACTTAGGTAGGGCCTCCTACCCTGAATTCCCTCCCTAAAACCCGTAACATTTCTTCTCTCTTCTTCTTTCATTCCAGACTCTCTCTCTCTCTTATTCTTTTCTGAAAACTCTCTCATTCTCTCTCTTACTCTCGAACTCACGGCAACCACCAAGAACCACCACAATCTTGTACCAACGTTCCATTTAAGACCACCATCGTGATCCTGGGGACTTCATGAGCACGGGGATACCAATTTCAGGTGAGTTTCACTTCGAAAACCCTAGTTCTAAAGTTGCCGTGAGATGACACTGTTCATGAGCTTTGAATTGGTTACGTTTTAGGCTAAAACAAGATCACAGCGAGTTTAGTAAGGTCCCAAGGAAGCTCGGAGTGCTTCGTTGGAAGTTTTTGGACGTAAGAACACGGAGATCGACAAGTTCAAAGTTTGGCCGGAGCTTTCGAGGCGTTTTCCGGCGAATACCCGGCGAGTTAGGAGTCGAGGTAGGTATCAATCTCTTCGTCTCGTCAAGTACTACAACTTTACTTTTTGTTTCACTCAATTTCGTTGAGTATTGAAGAAGTTATACTCATTTGAAAAATACCCAGTTTCCGGCGACCTCCGAGACTTTCGAGGCAGTTTCCGGCCAAACCACGGCGAACTAGGTGTTTTGCAAGGTACCATTCTCTTTTTCTCTTCAAGGGCTACAACTTTCGTTTTTGAATCACTTGATTTCGTTGAGAAATGACAAAGTTATGGCAATTTGAAAAACTGCCCGGAAAACGGCCGCCGGAAAAACCAGTCCGGCGACCCAAGGAAGAAGAAGGTGCTACAGTAAAAATAAAAAATAAAAATAAAATTATTTTAAAAATATGTCGACGTCCGTGACGTCGAGTAGATCACTGTGGTATATTCATATACCTAAATTGAACACCGTATGAGAAAGTTATGGAGGATTGTTGGTTAGGTGTTCAAATAACGTTTTATAGTTTTCACATTTAGGTGAAAATGTGAATTGATGATCCGACCGTTGGATGGTAATGAAATTTTAGGGTGTTGTCCTAGAGGTATAATGTGGACCTCTGGAAGTTATGGATTTAAAATCTGAGTGGCAGATCTTCCGGATCGATCAACGTAGTGACGTATTTTATATAAGTTATGTATTCTATCGATATGAATTCTGAGCCTGGATTTGATTACTATTCTAGGCGGCGATCGTCATGACGCCTTGATGTGTGGTGCTAGGGAGTTGTTGGACGAACTCCAGGTGAGTGGGCAGTTTTGTTTTCCGTATATATATATACTTGACGTTTCCCAGAAATTGAATTGAAATGAAAATATGTTTAAAATGAAATGCATATGAGTTATGTGGAAAAACGGGAAGTGAAATACCATGCATAGAATTGATATGAAAAGTATATAGAAATGTGAGTTGAAATGCCATGCATGAATTAATATATGATGCATATGTATGAATTGGTGCGGTGGACGCACATGTAAGAATTGATTTATGATGCATATGTATGAATTGGTGCGGTGGACGCACAGGTAAGAATTGATTTATGATGCATATGTATGAATTGGTGCGGTGGACGCACAGATGAGTATTTAATTACTGTTATGATGATGATGATATATATTGAGCTCAAATCCTGCACCATGGTTTAGTGCTTATAGTATTCACTGCATCGCACGCTCGCCTTGGATCCAAGTAGATGCTAGTCGTACAGTCCACGCGGAGTGGGTACGACAGACCAGTCGCGAGAGTGTTAGTGAGATTCCGACTGGTGGGTGACCTTAGATTATGTGCACAGATGATTTATGAGAAGCACTAGAGCGTAACTTGCGTGCAGAAGGCCGGACGGGTCACAGAGGTGACTCCGGTAGAGTGATAATGATAGATTTTGAGCTCTAGGTTCAACCGTACAGGGCTATTAGAGGGCCTACGGTTGATTACTTTCTTGCACCTGATATGATTATGTTGATGCATTCATACCTTATTACTGTTGAGATGATGTGGCATGGCATAATTAATATGAGAAATGTTGAGATGATGTGGCATGGCATAATTGTTATGAAAATGTTGAGTTAACGACTTGAAGTCTTGAGAATATATATGTATATTTATATTTTACATTTCTGGGAAAGTATACAGGTTTTACGGAGAGGGGTTACAACGTTTTGAGAAATGTTTGGATTTGGAAAAAGAATTGTTTTACTGACCCACTCAATTTTGGTTTTGCGCCCCTCCAGGTTCAGGAATCACAAAGGTGTGGTGACTACGAGGAATTCGACGGTGTTCTGACAGATTGGACAAAATTAGGACTCACCTTCGGGTGTATCAACTTATAAATTGTATCTTAAAGCTTCCGTACTGTGCAAATGGTTACGTCACTCTCACGTGACGGCCAGCATGCCCTCCTTCGGGACGGGGTGTGTCAGTTGGTATCAGAGCATGGTTGCAATCTTGGACATCTTGAGAAGTTTCTAGTGAATTCTGTCAGAACTACACCGCCTCGTAGCAAACCACGTAGTTAGAGGAACTTAGTCTCCCCGATTTAGCGGGTTGGGGGAAACTATTCTTATGGTGATTCAGTATATTAGAAAAATGGACATTTTAAGACGGGTTATGAGTTGAATTTGAATCACTTAAGAGAAATGATGAACCTGAGGGAACAAAGTGACGGATTAACCAATTGGAAAAGATGTTTCGGAATATGCAAGTCAAAGGAATCTTCCTTCTGACAAGGGGTCGAGACGACTACCTGGTTTTGGTTATGAATTTGTATCCTGGTGGAAACAGGAGTATGAATTGTTGTCACCAGAGGAATCAGTCGATTGAGAATTGTTTAAGGACTTGTTTAAAGGAAAAGTTTATCCCTCCGGCATTTATCGATGGTAGTAAACAAGAGTTTACAAATATGAGACAAGGAAGGTGATGATCGAGGGATATTATAGAAAGTTTTCAGACTAGCCTCGTTCCATCCAGATATTGTTGTTAATTTGGTGGAGGTGTTATGTTGTTTTAAGCTGGGTGACAAAAGGGAAGTGGTATTTTGGGTGACCACTATCCATTGTAGTTCTTATCATGAGTATGCTAGATGTTGTTGAATCTTGAGGACTCTGAGAACATGAGCAACGAGAATAAAGAAGAATAAGAAATGAATGGGAATTAAAGGAAGACGATAAAGTTAATGATTCGTCATAACAAGGATATAGAAAGATTTAGAGCTTCGAAAGAAGTGAAGCTAGAGTTAATTCTTCTAGCTGAGGTTTTAATGTCGCTGGTCAGAATAAAAGTGATGGATATACTGGTAATCCCAGATATTTGAGACAAGGTGTCTCGAGTAAAGGAAATGTACCTTGTGCAGCAGGTACAAAAAAAAAAAAAAAAAATTAACACTTTGGGAAGTGTGAAATTAATGCATGTGTTTATGTGAACAGAAGGGACACAGAGTTGTGAATCGTCCCTAGAATCAGTTGTACTCAACAATTTTCCATGATATCATAGTGTCGATTCAGCAGAGTTATGGACTTAGTAGTTTGGTCGGATTGACCGTGAGTACAAAGAGATTTGATGAGTTATATGTTCAGCTGTACAGACCATGAGAAGTGGATTCGACTGACACATGAGAAATTGGTGAGTTATAGGCTCGGCCGTACCGACCACGCGGAGTGGATCCGGCCGACGTACTATTGAGATAAGAGTTGAATCAGTCGTATTGATCATTCTAGTTGACTTCGGCTGATATATTTCTTATTATGTATGTTATTACCTTGAGAGTAGTAAATAAATGTAGTTGAGACGAGTGTATGTATTTTGCATTGAGTGACAAAATAGTAATGTTATATCTTTGTGAGTGGTTGCCTACTTATCGAGACAACGATGATTTATCAGTATTGCGGGCTGCAGACCGTAATATTAATAACTCATTCGTGGATTCGTTAAGCAAGCAAACCGGTAGGTTATTTTATGTTAATGTTGTACTTATTTAGAATGTTCAGTATTAATAAAGTATGTATTGTGTCGGTTAAATTATTTCCATTAGAGTGGTTGGTTATAATTGTGACTAAATGGATTGTTACGGGAAACCAGTCACTTTCCATCGATCTGGATGACCAGAGATTACTTTTGTAAGTATGCAAAGTGAAGTGAGTTCAGCCATTATTTATGCTGTGAAAGCAAAGAGATTGTTTTGAAAGGCTGTCAAAAATACTTAGCTCATGTGGTGCTAAATGATGTTGTTTGGAGTAGTGTGAATAATGTCGAAAGAGTTAGACTTTTCTTGATGTCTTCCTTGAAAGTATACCTGGATTGCCTTCAGGCAGAGATATGAGGTTCATTATTGATTTGTTGCCAGGTATAAATTTATATTGGAGATTGGTTCAGGATGAGTTAAGGGAATTGGAAATTCAGTTGAGAGAATTGGTTGATAAAAGTTTTATTCAACCTAGTACAACACTTTTGAGGAGCCCAGTTTGTTGGTGAGGAAGAAAAATGGATCTTGAGACTGTTCATTGATTATAGACAATGGAGTCGGGTAACGATTGAGAACCGTTATCCATGGTGATGTACTGATGTTTATTTAACCAGCTCAGAAGTAAATTGCGAAGATTCAAAGATTGAATTGAGATCTGGTTACTACCAATTGAATATTTTAAGTGACGTTGATCATAAGATGGTTTTCTGGACTTGTTATAGTCTTTATGAAGTTTGGTGATGCTATATGGATACTCATGCTGTTTTATGAGTTGATGGATGAAGTATTCCAATAATGCCTTGATAAATTGATATCATTTTCATTGACGATATTCTGGTATACTCTAAGCTAGAGCAGAGCATGTAAATGTATTAAGTCGATGAAGCAAAGATTGAGAGAACGTTGGTTGTATGCTAAGTTTAGCAAAGGCTAAAGTTAAACGAATCAAGTGGCATTCTGAGAATTGTTATATATTCTTAAGGTATTCAAGTGAATCCTTAAAAGATAGCAGAAATTGAGAAATTGGAACAACCACAAGCCATAATTGAGATTCGGAAATTCTTAACTTATCAGGCTATTTTGTATGGTTGTGAAAGAATTTTTAGTCATTGTTTTGTCATTGATGAGACTGTTGAGAAAGGAGGTTATGTATGAGTGGGAAGGAAATTGTGAGCAAAGGATTCAACAACTGAAGTATTTCCTCACTCATGCACGTATTTTAGTAATCCCAGAGAATAATGGTAATCATAAATTTTTAGTGATGTTTCTTGAATGGTATTGGATGCATGTTGATGCAAATGTTAGGGTGATTGCATACGTTTCACGATAAATGGAACCTCATGAGATGAATTACCCTACGGGTGACTTGGAAGTCATGATTACCATTCTTGCTGTGAAGTTATGGAGACATTATATTTTAGTGAGAATGCAAGATTTTACAAATCAAAAGAGTCTTCAATATCCATTACTTGGAAGGATTTTGATATGAGGCAGCGAAAGTGAATTGTATTGCTTAATGAACATGATTGTACGATCAGGGTGATCGTAAAGTTTGTTCTAGCTCAAGCACTTGGCGAGAAGACTACAGTAAGATTAATGTCTGGCACGTTTTCCAAGATTATCTTCTTGTGGATTGGAAATCAACTGAAGTAAAGTTGAGAATTGGAGATCGAGAAGAAGCTCTACTTGCTAATTTTCAAGTTAGGCCTGTTTGGTAAGGTCGTACTCGAGACTCAAATGGTATATGGATACAAGCAAACGAAAACGTATGTGCCTAATGCTGAGGATTTAAAGCAAGCAAATTTGGATGAAGTACATTGTTTAGCTTCTGCAATATTCCGGAAGTAATAAGATTTATTATACCATCCGACGTTGTATCGGTCAGCAGATTGAGGCAGAAAGAGATAAACCTTTGGATTGAGATAATTATTTTCTGTTTCGCAATGGAAATGGAAAGATATTACTTTGGATTATGTGTACAAGCTTCCTTGTACACAAGATGGTTATGATCGAATTTGAAGTGATAGTTGGTCAATGTACCAAGTTAGTACAATTACTCCAGTGCTGAGTAATAACTTTTTCCCAGACAGGGCAACGGTACTTAATGTATTTTGTGTTCGATGCGTTGTCGCTAGGTGGCAGAGTCGTCACATGAGATTCTAGTGCAACTATTGAGAATTAAATTGGATTCGACTTGATAAGGAACCAAGGACGACTTTGGATTGGAAAAAAGAAGGTCCTAAGAATTAAGACAGAGTAAGTAGTAAAAGCTTTGTGAAGGAAATCATTCAGTAGAAAATTACATGGGAGACAGAAGAACGGATGAGAGTTATGTATCCGAGACTATTTTATGAGTTTTGATGTTCTGGTTGGTGATTGGAATTTCGGGGACGAAATTCTATAAGGAGGGGAGATTGTCACAGCCCGTCCCAGAATTATTAATTCCGAGGACGTGAGATGACCAATGTGACCTTAAACGGGATTAAGGTGTGTAAATGTATGACATTTGTTTTACTTTAAGATCCTAAACTAGGGTTAGATTTATATTTGTATGTGTTAATTTGTGCTTGGACTTAGGTAGGGCCTCCTACCCTGAATTCCCTCCCTAAAACCCGTAACATTTCTTCTCTCTTCTTCTTTCATTCCAGACTCTCTCTCTCTCTTATTCTTTTCTGAAAACTCTCTCATTCTCTCTCTTACTCTCGAACTCACGGCAACCACCAAGAACCACCACAATCTTGTACCAACGTTCCATTTAAGACCACCATCGTGATCCTGGGGACTTCATGAGCACGGGGATACCAATTTCAGGTGAGTTTCACTTCGAAAACCCTAGTTCTAAAGTTGCCGTGAGATGACACTGTTCATGAGCTTTGAATTGGTTACGTTTTAGGCTAAAACAAGATCACAGCGAGTTTAGTAAGGTCCCAAGGAAGCTCGGAGTGCTTCGTTGGAAGTTTTTGGACGTAAGAACACGGAGATCGACAAGTTCAAAGTTTGGCCGGAGCTTTCGAGGCGTTTTCCGGCGAATACCCGGCGAGTTAGGAGTCGAGGTAGGTATCAATCTCTTCGTCTCGTCAAGTACTACAACTTTACTTTTTGTTTCACTCAATTTCGTTGAGTATTGAAGAAGTTATACTCATTTGAAAAATACCCAGTTTCCGGCGACCTCCGAGACTTTCGAGGCAGTTTCCGGCCAAACCACGGCGAACTAGGTGTTTTGCAAGGTACCATTCTCTTTTTCTCTTCAAGGGCTACAACTTTCGTTTTTGAATCACTTGATTTCGTTGAGAAATGACAAAGTTATGGCAATTTGAAAAACTGCCCGGAAAACGGCCGCCGGAAAAACCAGTCCGGCGACCCAAGGAAGAAGAAGGTGCTACAGTAAAAATAAAAAATAAAAATAAAATTATTTTAAAAATATGTCGACGTCCGTGACGTCGAGTAGATCACTGTGGTATATTCATATACCTAAATTGAACACCGTATGAGAAAGTTATGGAGGATTGTTGGTTAGGTGTTCAAATAACGTTTTATAGTTTTCACATTTAGGTGAAAATGTGAATTGATGATCCGACCGTTGGATGGTAATGAAATTTTAGGGTGTTGTCCTAGAGGTATAATGTGGACCTCTGGAAGTTATGGATTTAAAATCTGAGTGGCAGATCTTCCGGATCGATCAACGTAGTGACGTATTTTATATAAGTTATGTATTCTATCGATATGAATTCTGAGCCTGGATTTGATTACTATTCTAGGCGGCGATCGTCATGACGCCTTGATGTGTGGTGCTAGGGAGTTGTTGGACGAACTCCAGGTGAGTGGGCAGTTTTGTTTTCCGTATATATATATACTTGACGTTTCCCAGAAATTGAATTGAAATGAAAATATGTTTAAAATGAAATGCATATGAGTTATGTGGAAAAACGGGAAGTGAAATACCATGCATAGAATTGATATGAAAAGTATATAGAAATGTGAGTTGAAATGCCATGCATGAATTAATATATGATGCATATGTATGAATTGGTGCGGTGGACGCACATGTAAGAATTGATTTATGATGCATATGTATGAATTGGTGCGGTGGACGCACAGGTAAGAATTGATTTATGATGCATATGTATGAATTGGTGCGGTGGACGCACAGATGAGTATTTAATTACTGTTATGATGATGATGATATATATTGAGCTCAAATCCTGCACCATGGTTTAGTGCTTATAGTATTCACTGCATCGCACGCTCGCCTTGGATCCAAGTAGATGCTAGTCGTACAGTCCACGCGGAGTGGGTACGACAGACCAGTCGCGAGAGTGTTAGTGAGATTCCGACTGGTGGGTGACCTTAGATTATGTGCACAGATGATTTATGAGAAGCACTAGAGCGTAACTTGCGTGCAGAAGGCCGGACGGGTCACAGAGGTGACTCCGGTAGAGTGATAATGATAGATTTTGAGCTCTAGGTTCAACCGTACAGGGCTATTAGAGGGCCTACGGTTGATTACTTTCTTGCACCTGATATGATTATGTTGATGCATTCATACCTTATTACTGTTGAGATGATGTGGCATGGCATAATTAATATGAGAAATGTTGAGATGATGTGGCATGGCATAATTGTTATGAAAATGTTGAGTTAACGACTTGAAGTCTTGAGAATATATATGTATATTTATATTTTACATTTCTGGGAAAGTATACAGGTTTTACGGAGAGGGGTTACAACGTTTTGAGAAATGTTTGGATTTGGAAAAAGAATTGTTTTACTGACCCACTCAATTTTGGTTTTGCGCCCCTCCAGGTTCAGGAATCACAAAGGTGTGGTGACTACGAGGAATTCGACGGTGTTCTGACAGATTGGACAAAATTAGGACTCACCTTCGGGTGTATCAACTTATAAATTGTATCTTAAAGCTTCCGTACTGTGCAAATGGTTACGTCACTCTCACGTGACGGCCAGCATGCCCTCCTTCGGGACGGGGTGTGTCAAAAAGAATGCATAAAATTAGGAAATTAATTTTGTACATAAGGGCAAAATCGAAAAAAAAAATGAAAATTTAAATTCTTCGAGTTGGTGACATGGATAAGTAGGTTTTTTTTTCCCAACATTTTTTATAATTGATTGATTCTATATTAAAACACCCCTCTAAAAAAGACCAAGCTACTTAAGCCAAATTCACTTTAAGTTACTAAGAGCATTTTTGTTTCAGGAGATACAGTAAAATAACAAAATTCTATTTTAAATAGTCAAATTAAAAAAAAACACATCTCCAACAAACTCTATAAAAGAGTTTCTATTACAGCAAAATGAACAGTCACTTTTTAAATTTACAGAGCAACAATTTATCAGCTAAATATTAACAAAATAATAAAACTCAAGGGTGGAACCTTGAGCAAGAAGAAAATGAAGATAGTTAAGACTTTTTTAGAAAATGAGTTGGTTGAGTTTGAATTGTTAATAATAAAATATTTAAAATTTGATAAAATAAAGAGAGTTATTGGAGATAAAAAAAAAAAATTAAACTAGGTAGCTAAATAGTTTTTTTTTTTTTTTTTTTGTAATTTACCCTTACTAATTTAACAAAACTTTAGACAATCAAATGGTCTGAATTGAAGGCTATCTTTGGGCCGACCTAGGATCCAGCCCAATATACAGTTTGGTCCACCTGCCGTGTCACTTTCTCGGGAATATGTTTCCTCAGGTCTTTTCCAATTACCAGGTGAGAAAATCACAGTGAAACAGAGGGAGAGAGGGAGAGAGAGAGAGAGAAATGGCAGGAACAGAGGAATTTGTGGAAGCAGATAATGCAGAGGCCATAACTAATAAAATCGAACAAAAATCTCGAAAGATCGAGAGCTTACTCAAACAGTATTACTCCAAATCCTTTCCCCATTTTTACATGCAATTTTCTGTAAAACCCCTTTATGATTTGAAAATTCCCCAAAAACCTTAACTGTTTAATCCGTTTTTCATCTAGGTGCAAGACAGTCGAAGCTCTAAAAACTGCTCTTGAAGGCTCGCCTCTCAACACCAAAGACGAGCGCTGCAAGGTTTATCTTTTCTCTTTTCCTAATCTTCTGTTTGGTTGCCGAGAAAATCAATCGATGGAATAGAAATTGAATTGCAAGTTTAGAACGTTATTCTCCTTTTCTTATTGTGTTTCCAGTGGTTTTCTTGGGTACCAATCAGAATTGTCCCCCTGTGTTTAATTATAATTCAAATGGTCTGTTTGGTGTGGAATGAAAGAAAGTGATGAGATTTATTATTTTGAGTTTTGCAGTCTGCAAATTGGATAATGGTGCATACAGCTATCATGGCTATAAACGATGTGGATGCAATGTTTTCTTCTTTGGATCCCGAGTAATATGACATTCTCATGAAGTAAGTAGTTATACCTTATGAATGCTATCTGATTTTGGATTCGAGTATTTTACGTAATCTATTGATTTGAAATTTGAAATTTATATAGATAATGAACTGTGTTTTGCTTGAAGGTGGTTTTGTATATCTTTGTTTTCTGTATATAACACGGATCTCGTTAACGGTTGGTAGTAGCTGCATGATTCAATGCGCTTAAAACTATTGGAAGTTCTTTAACCAAATATAGAGTACACATGAGTCTACTAGAGGGTTCTCAGTTAAACTGGTCGAGAATTTTCCCAAACGGAGAACCAAAGTAAGTATCTTGATTTATAGAAACGAACTTGAATTTGACTGGTTACGTAGGTCTGGCTCTTTCTTTGCGTGCATTCTGTATCTTTATCTTTTTAGATGGTGTTATTATAGGCAAGTTACCGAGACTTGTGCTTTGTTAGGGTGCGAAGAAACAGTGGCCTTCACTATCCATTGTTCAGGCCTTAGACAGATTTATTTGAATCAAATATGGCAGTTGAGTATCTTATATTCCTGAAGGAATCCAATTTGTATGATTAGTGTGGGATTTTGGGAATATAGAACATGATTCCCTTGTAAGTTCGGGACAGCATTGCCTCCTGGCAAGGCCTAATCCTTATGGTCTTACTGGGCACTTAAACACACTAATGAGATTGCCATCTAGTGTGAAACAAATAGTTGCATTCTTGGGCAATCATAGTATTGGCTCGATGAATATGTAGGCTCCATTATTCTGTAAGCTCCACAAATGTGTAGAAAGTAATCTATCAAAATAGGCTTCAACGTAGAAACATGGATGTATTTTATGTAGTATAGTTCTTATGAATATCACTATATACGAAACATTTGTATGTTTCTTCTTATTTCGTTTCTTATCCAAGATGTCATTAGAGCATTTTTTATGTGTACGGCTTTGGTGCAGTGTCATATATGCAAATATTCTACCCCAAAGTTTTAGAAAATATTAGTTATGCATATTTTTTCTTCTAAGTTTGTGATTTCGATTTCTTGATGTTTTTCTCCTAAGTTATCTTTATTATTCTTCCTTTTTCCTATAAGAAAAGTTCTCCTGCCTTTCTTTTCCCCATCTTTGGTATATGCTATTGTTTAGGACATTTTACAATTTGGGGGTTTCTCTCATTGAAAGTACTTGTAAAGAGGATTGTCTACTGGAGACTGGCCCACATGCGACCAGTGCCTTCGAATTCATGAAAAACTGACAGAGAGAGCTGGTTTGGGATGCATATTGCGGTACCTTGCAGACACTGTGAATACAGTTTGATCTCAATACAATGTGGATATCCTCACTTTGCAAACTACAGCATGCAGTGCCCTTTCAGTGATTATTGAAACTTTACCGAAAATTCTACTGCAGATCTTTTTGTGACTCAATTTCAAATTTGGCCTTGGAGGCATTCTTGATTCCTGAGGACCTCGTCTTTCAAGCGTCTTGATTTTTTACTTCAGGTTAACATTTTCCTTTGGTGTTGTTTGTGTGTTTTTTTTGGGTGACTTGAATGATTATATCAAAAGAGAACAAAAGAAGCAACAAACTACAACACAACAATGGCAACAAAGGCCAAGCTACACACAAACAAAAAAACAGAAGGCTGTAAAAAACAGAAACAACCCAACCTAACAACCAACATAAAGGGAGACCTACATAGGAATTCTCCATTCTTGAAATATTTGCAGTAGAAAGCGGAATCTGCAAAGAACATAACTGTAAGCGTATAGAGTTCACAATGGCTTTAAAGACAGCAACAGAGTGGAGGTGCTCCTTTCTAAATTTACGGTTATTCCTTTCTTTCCAAAAAACATAGATAACAACTTGGAGGCACAACTTCTTAATGCTAATATCTAACGACTTACTCGTCCAATTATTAGCAGCCCAAATGATAAACTCATGCCAATCCAAAGGAGGAGGATCACAACCACACTTAGAAAGCATATGAGACCAACTATTGGCACTATACACACACTTAAAGAACAAGTGATTGTGAGACTCATTATCAGTCAAGCAAAGAGCAAATAAGCGAGGCATGAGGGGTAAAGACCATTACCCGACCTATAGTAGATAACTTACCTCTTATAGCTAGCCAAAGAATGAAGCTCCACCTTGGGACATGTGCCAAACCACAAGAGACCAACCCATGGGACCTTCGGATGGGACTCCCTAATAGCATTCCAAGCGGATGAGGTAGAGTAGCTTCCATTGGGTGGCAACATCCAAGTAACATAATCATGCCTAAACTGGTTCGGAGAAAGCTGAAACATAAAAACTCGAATTTCCAATAAATCATTAGAGGAAGAAAAAGGTCACCTCCATCTAGAACCATTCTCATCAATAATCTCTCTGACCAAAGAATTTGGTTGGAGCCTTGATTCCTCGTTGATACTAGAAGGCCATCTAAGGCTAAGGGACCCGAGTGGGTGCCAATTGTCAAACCATAGAGAGGTGGAGTGCCCATCACCAATGACATGAAAGAAGATGAGTCTAACCAGCTCTCTGAGATGAAGGAATTTCCTCCAATTCCAAGAGCAAATAGAAGGAAAAGGGGCAATCCAAAAACGAATTACCTTGAAGTAAATAAGCCTTCACGCAATTAGACCATAAATTAGAAGCACAAGAAATTAAGCTCCAAATATGGCGGATCATAAGAGCTTTATTCTAACATTGTAATCACTTTGAGCTAAGACCCCCCTCAACCTTAGGGAGACAAATGTCAGACCAAGACACTTTAGCTGCATAACGCCCTAAGCAAGTACCAGACCATAAGAAAGAGCAGAGTCTTCTCTCAACATCTAAAAGGCACTTTTTGGGGCGGATCAGATGTGAGCACCAAAAAACTTGGATACTGGAAAGCACAAATTGGATGAGTTGCAATCTCCCAGCAAAAGAGAGAACATTATTCTCCCAGCTTGTAATCCTTCAATCTTGTCAATTAAATGAGAGCAATCACAAAGCCTAAGCTTGGAAGTGATTAGTGGAACTCCTAAGTAACGGACCGGCAAAAAATTTGGCTCTTAGAGGCGCCAGAGGCTAACCTGGAAAGCAATTGAAAATTGCATAGAGATTGATAGAGAACCTGAGTAAATTCTTCATCCTCAAAGTAGACCATAAGAATATCATCCGCAAAGCAAAGGTGAGTTAACCCAATTATCTCACACCACCAATGAAACCGAAAAAGAGTAGAGGATCTTACTTTAACATTAATAATATGGGACAACATCTCCATAGCAATGACAAATAAGTAGGGAGACAATGGATCCCCTTGCCTAAGGCCACGCATACTCCCAAAGTAACCTACAAGCTCACCATTTACAACAATCGAGAACATAGGAGACGAGATGCAACTCTTAATCCAATTAATCATTGTAGGCGGGATAGCAAATGCAGCAAGAGTAGAAAGTATAAAATCCCACTCCACAGTATCATAAGCTTTCATAAGGTCAACCTTCAGAGCACACCTTGGAGATCCCTCAACTTCGTGGTAGTCACCAAGGATTTCTTGAGCGAGAAGGATACTATCCCCAATTTTTCTTCCCGGAATAAAGGCCAATTGATTAAGACTTACCATAGGAGATAAAACTTCCTTGAGCCGATTAGCCACCGACTTAGCTATAATTTTATAAAGCGTGTTGCAACAAGATATAGGTCTAAAATCTCTCATTGTAGCAGGAACAGAGACCTTAGGGGACAAGGGTAATGATAGTAGAATTGAACTCCTTAAGAAGATGACCTGAGTGAAAAAATTCTTGAACAGCATCGATGACATCATTTCCAATGACGGACCACGCTATTTGAAAAAAAAAACCATTAAAGCCATCTGGTCCAGGAGACTTATTGGGATGCATAGAGAAGCAAATAGACTTAACGTCATCCGGAGTGAAATCAGCACAAAGAGAATCAGTAAGAACATAATCCAAAGGATTGGACACTAGCCTGTTCAAACCATCAAGCCTAGAAGAGTCCTCGCCAACATAACATCCAAGGAGTGATTGAAAGAAATTGATAACTTACTGCTTGACTTCCTCCTCCGAATTGACAATAGATCCATCAATACTAGTAATAGAAACCAAACGATTCCTACTTCTATTCTTCGATATAGACTTGAAGAAAATGAAGAATTTCTATCCCCTGCCCTTAGCCATTGAACTCTAGATTTTTGCCTCAAGAAGATTTCTTCCATAGTCAAAGTTGAAGCATGAGCATTATAAAGGATTTTTTTTCTTATGCTCACAAAGAGTTGTCTAAAGGGTTAGAGTCAAGAAGCCTTTGGCACATATCTAAATCAGCCTTGGACTTAACAACAATATGGTATCACGTGAATCATAACCTTTAATGTGAGTGAAATTTCAACCAATCTCCATAGAAAAAGAAACGTAATTTGTCTTTGTTACGTTTTTAATGTAGAGAAAATAAGGTGAAGTTAAGTTTTGATCAACTTTCTTTTTGGTTCACCTTTTGGTCTAGTGGTACATGTATCTGACCAATGTTGAAAGATACCAATTATATGTATCCCTCCCTTGTTAGAAATAGAATTGCATTAAAACTCTTACCATCAGTTCACTCTGTTATTTTGTCAATAGAAGATTGCATCAAGTCCTAAGTGAAAAGTTGCCACCCTTTTAACACGATATATATTTTTTGTTACGTATATGACTGTGATTTGCAAGTGATAGCTGCTTCTTACATGTAAAGAGTTTGTGAAAGTATACCGTTTTATTTTTAACCATCATTTTATTGGTTGCTATTATTCATAATCAAGCCCCATCACCGAATACATAGCAAGAAGAAAGGGAGAGATTATAAGAGTCAAAATCTAATGAAATAAGTTAACAAATTGACATTCAAAAGGTTAACTTTTCCAGTTAGATTATATTAACAAATTCACATTCTCCTCTGTTAATTACCTTTGAAATTGTCCTACCGTTCTGGCAAAGATTTCTCTGGAGAAGGCCTGTGGACCTCAGCATAGCTCCCCAAGGGATTGGCACTTTGATGATTAGTAGTCGGGCTCTTACTTGTCGGTGTGCTACAAGAAGAGTATAAAGTTAATTTTAAAATGTGCCTTTGTAGGGCCTTAGGTGTAGGTCTTGAGGCTCGCAATCAAAATTAACAAAGTGCTAGGTGTGCCACTGCTATCTCAGTATAGCAGATGTATAACAAGTGTGTTTTAAGTTGAATACTTGCGCCCCAAGTTACTCAAACTTCTTGTCATCAAAGGATTGTCGCAGATGAGTTAAGTTTTCATTAAGTTCTTTTCATTGCCTTGTAAACAAGGACTTTTAGTTCATGATCTTGTATGTTCGATGGAGTTTAGAGCCCTTTAAGTCATTTGCTTGGTTCCAAGTTGCTCTTAATGAAAGCAGATCTATTAAGTTAACCAGATCCATATGCAAATAGGACTCTTTAAAATAGAAAACAAGTGGAAATAACTTGAATACATGCTGAAGAGCGTATTAAGCAATAGATCTACTAATTTAGAGGACAAATAGAAAGACTCGGGCAAGATTTCACCTTGTCTAGCATGGTTGAACCTCTTGCAGTCACTTCTCTTTGAGTTTATAGAGGTTGTATGCTAAAAAGAGATGGATGGAAAACAGGTTTACATGAGGGAATCGATACTACAACACTGGGAAGGTAGCAGAGCTTTTATACTAGACAAAAGATAGTTTTTCTAAGGAAACTATTGCTAAAAGAATCGAATCTGGGTTAATTTCAGCTTTTTGGATGCAAATCTGGCTTGAGAGCAGAGTTTGTATGTTTGTTTGTTTGATTGTTTAAGTGTTTAAGTGTTTGAGTGTCAGATGCTTGCCTTTCTTTTTATAGGCAATTTAGCCTGACTGCTTTTAGTTCTGCCCTTGTCTGAAAGCTCTTTAAGGGTAGTGAGTCATCAGTTGTTTACATGTAGTGCCTCTAGAAAGTGCTTTTTGGCTGATAGCAGGTTGATCTCCATCACTTGTCACTTCTGTTATAGACACGTGACTTGTGTCTTGGCTGAAAAGGCTTTAGTTTGTTTCTGGACTCGATGCTGGGCTTCGGGCAAGTCTTCATTTAATTTAGCATTCTTGGACTTTCCTTCATTCAAGCTCAATATTTAAATATTAACCCAAACACCTGCTACTTCCAAGTTTCCAGCACATCAAACAACTCCTTTTTACTTAGTCACCAACTCCTTAACTTTGCCTACCGGAAAATTAGTAAAAGCCCAAATTTTTAATCAATAAACAGAGGGGCGGGCCTTCAATTACCAAAACCATATCCGAACAAGGTCCATTACCATACACATTGTAACCTATTCCCTCCTAATGAAGCAAATGTTTCTAAGGCATAAGTTTTCACATAATTCTCCTACGTCGAACTGGAAATTATGACCGAGGGGCGGATGCATCAAGCAGCCGATGTTGGATCGGAAGTTTGGCCCATTGTGATGGGTAAAGGCCGTTGGATATTAGGCGGACCTTGTTTTATCAAAAAAGTGAAAACTCTGCTATGCAATTTGGTGTTTTTCTACTATGCACTAGTGTTTTAGACCGTTTGATATCGAAAAAGAGAAGAAGAAAAGAAAGATATATACTTGACCCTCCATTGCATGATGCATGTCAAGCACTAGAGCATGATAGAATTTTCAGCTTGGTTGTCTAACTTGCACCAGGTGAATGAAGCTCTGTAGGTTCTAGCTGTTAGCTTTTTTACCTTCAAGGAAAATGCCAAGGAGATTCTCTCAAAAGTGAGACTTCTCATAGACTTTCCGCCACCTTATATTTTGGGCATAATTCTCGTGTCAACGTTATAAAATATTGTGCTTAAAACATGATATGGTGGAAGTCCATGGGAAATCCCACTTTAAGAGAGTCTCCTTAGCATTATAGTTCACTAGTTACAAAGTTTATTTTTCCGTGATTAGTCATTAAAGATTCATAGACCTTTTGGGATCACACAAAGAATTTTTGGATAGAGCTCGTATGAAGGTCACGAATCAGAATTGTAATGAAGAAGTTATAAGCTTGTAAAGGCAGGGACAATTTAGTAAATTGGACCTTCTATATATAAGGTCCCAACGTGGGTTTCAGGTTCTAGCAGTTGACTCAGTTTCTAACTTAGGATCTCCTCCACGACCCGTGCTCTAACCCGGTTCTTGGCAGCGTTTTCAGGCCAAATTTTCTGCCATTTCCGACGTTGAGTCACCTCTCCACCACCACTATCTATCTCCTCTCATCCTATTCATCTCGACATCATCCACCACCACCACAAATTGACTCATCATTAACCAAACAAAAAAACCTGGTTCAGGCTTTTGGAGTTCCAGTGACGTGGAACCAATATTCATGAGTTTTTGTTTATCCGACGACTCATCGCCATTTTTCAGGGTTTTATCGACGAAACTAGACTCCATTGAAGGAATAAATCTTGCTCCCCTCTTCATGATCTTCATTTTGGTGTATTTTGAGACTATTTGGTATTAGTTGGAATTTCGGATGAGTTGTGGCTGCAGATCGCAACGTGCAATGGCACGTGGGTTAATGACCCGACCTTGTTTTTCTAGACTAATTTCAATACCCTGAATCCAATTTTGATGTCTGTTTGATGTGATGCTGTTGTTAACTCCTAGTTTCGTAAATGACCCCTACTTGGCCTTGTGGTAGACGAAGATCCGACCTTTGGATTGTCACGAAATTATAGTATATAGATATATGTGATATTTGAGGATCTTAGGAATTTATGAATCGGAAATTCAATGTACGGATCTCCCAGATTAGATTACTACTGTAATTAGCATTATTAGAGATCCAATAGAGATTAGTGGGCCTATATCTTGGTCCGTGCACCATATTAGGGATGTGTATTTCAGTTTATGTCCAAGTGCGAGATTTATGTGTTTGTTGAGTTTCTGGATGACAATAGTGATAATGTGCAACTACTAGTATGAAAAGATAAGTGGAAGAACATATTAGAATTATTCCGTAGAACTCGTATATTTGTATGACTAGATATTGGTTATTTAAGTAGAATCAATAGTGTATACACTTGAAATTGTGATCATGATGAATTGACGTAAGTTATAGAATGTATGATGCGACTGCACCACATAGTAGTGTGGTATATGACTGGTTTTGCATGGTTAATCCGTATTGGAAGACCATACACATTTTAGTAATCGATTCTATTGAGTGGTTCGGAATCATGTTCTGTCCGTTCTGTTGAGTGGTCCGAAACCATGTTTTGTTGGTGTTCTGTTGAGTTGTTCGAATATCCTGCTTCGTCCCAATTCCGTTGAGTGGTCCAAAATTGTGTTCTGTTGGTTCCGTTAAGTGGTTTGGAACCATGTTTGCTAGGGTTCTGTTGAGTGGTCCCGATACCCTGCTTCGTCTTAGTTCTGTTGAGTGGTCTGGAATCGTGTTCTGTCGGTTCCGTTAAATGGTCAAAAACCATGTTCTACTAGGGTTCCGTTGACTGGTCTGGATACCCTACTTCGTCTGGATTCCATTGAGTGGTCTGAATCCCTCTTGCCTTTCTGTTCCATTGAGATGATCTAGAACTAGATCCTTAGAAATCTTTACGAGTTCTTTGAGTCTGTCTAGAATGTGAAAACATAGAAGTTGTAGGCTTTGACCGCTGTAGCCTTAGTTTTCAGCATGTTATGAACGAAAGATGAGAATCTTTGTGAACCAATTAAGAAAGAACAATGGATGTCTGTATGACTCATTCAGGATATTCAGCGAGTTGTTTATGATTTTAAGTATGGTTTTGTAAATGATTATGATTTGATTGGTTGATCAATGTGGTTAAGGTTTAATATTGTGCATTGTTGGTTCATTGACATACTATATGTTGTTGAGTGTGGTTTTGTGATGGAAAACATTCTGATGTATGTAACTAATTAAATGACATATTGGTGCATCATGCATGTTCGGAGTGGTTTGGAACTTTATATTTATGGCTAGTGGATGCATGAGAAATTTCGAAACTTAATAGAATGCACGAACTACAAATGACTTGATCATTTCTTAGGTAGGCAGTCTAACACAATGGTTAGATATAGCCATGAAATAAAAGGAAAAGTTAGGACGCTAATGGACTATTGGTTTGATTTTAGTCATGATAGTTGAACAAGTACGTGATGAAATCACGTGTCGATCTTGAACGTATCTCGGGATCGGGGCATAACAATTTTTAGTTGTCACATCCCGGCCCGAGCCCCCACCACATCCCGGGCTCGACTTCATCGTAGCACGAAATTGTCCGCTTTGGGCCCCGACCACGCCCTCACGGTTTTGTTTCTGGGAACTCACACGAGAACTTCCCAGTGGGTCACCCATCCTGAGAGTACTCTCGTGCGAACTCGCTTAACTTCGGAGTTCCTATGGAACCCGAAGCCAGTGAACTCACAAAAGGTCTCGTGCTAGGTAAAGATGGGAATATACATATAAGGCTTACAGGATCACTCCCCTGGGTGATGTGAGATGTTACAATCCACCCCCCTTAGGGGCCCGACGTCCTCGTCGGCACACATCCAACCAAGGATTGGCTCTGATACCAAATTGTCACATCACGGCCCGGGCTCCCACCACATCCAAGGGCTCGACTCCACCGTAGCACGATATTGTCCGCTTTGGGCTTTGACCACGCCCTCACGGTTTTGTTTCTGGGAACTCACACGAGAACTTCCCAGTTGGTCACTGGTCACCCATCCTGGGAATGCTCTCGCGCGAACTCGCTTAACTTCGGAGTTCCTACGGAACCCGAAGCCAGTGAGTTACCAAAAGGCCTCCTGCTAGGTTGAGATGAGAATTTACATATAAGGCTTACATGATCCACTCCCCTGGACGATGTGGGATGTTACATTAGTGGTATTACAGCTACAGGTTCTAGTAGCTGTACCTTTTAAGTGTTGGGAATTGTGCCACAAAATTGGCATGTAGCGTATTAATTCGTGCGTACTGAAAGTGACTTTTCATGTAATCTTGGTTATTGATGTTTGTTGATTTTGGGAAATGGTTTGAAGTTTGTAAGGTACTGAAAATTTCGAGGATGAAATTTTTATATGGGGGTGGGGGAAGATGTGAAATACCGTCCCCGAATTTCATTAATTTAAATGTCGTAATTTGTATGTACACAAATTTATTTCGTAAAAAAATTTAATTTGAGGATTTTAGATCACCAGTTACAAAGTTTGTTTTTCCATGATTTTTCATTAAAGATTCATAGACCTTTTCGGGTCACTCAAAGAATTGTTGGATAGAGCTCGATCCTACAAGGGCATAGGCAAAAACCATTCGCGTATTGGAGTTGTAACGAAGAAGTTATAAGCTTGTAAAAGCAAAGACGATTTTTTAAATTGAACCTTCTATATATAGAAGGTCCCATAAATCTGGAAGGGGTGGGTTTCTGGTTTTAGCAGTTGACCCGGTTTCTAGCCCGGATCAACTGTAAATCATTGTATGCATTTGTAATAAAGGTTCATTCCACACTGCGCACTATCACTTCTAGTTTAAATTGGTTCTAGACTTTGGTTTTAATTTTATCTGTACTTTTACACGTCGTTTGCATGGCTTTGTTAATTTCCAAGTGTCGGCCAGCATGCCTCAATTTCGGTGCCTATAAGGATATTCTGGTCGGGGTTGTCACTATGTGGCGGTAGTCATCCATATAAGTTTTCTCCCCCTTAGAGGATGCTTTTTAATGTACTGCTTTTTAATGTACTACTTTATATTTATAATTATAAGTTGTGGTGTACTGTCTTATATTTCAAGTACATTGAGCATTTCCAATGCACCGAAAAATTTAGACTCAAATCTTACATTTCAGTATAAATACGAGTCTAAATGTTCTCCAATGCACCGGAGACCTAAAACTCATACATAAATCTCCAACAAAATGGAGACCCAAATTTGAGTTTCAATATGATATTTGAGTTGGAGGTGAAGCCGCCCATGCCAACTAGGAAAAATGTTACTCAACCAAGAATAATAAGAATTGAGTCCAATCATCTATAGTGCACAACTAAATTGTTAAAACTTAAATACGAGTTTTGAGTTCAATATTTTCTCCTCCAGTGCAAAGACTCAAATCTTAAAATTCAAAATGAGTTTTAAAATTTGAGTCTTTACATTGAACAAGAAAACCAACATACATAAATACATCACCTCTTTATGACAAATATAAAAAATATTATGGGTACAATTGAGTCTTTGCATTGGAGATGCTTTGAGAAGTCTTCTGTAAACCAAGTTGGTCATGAAATGTTTAACCACTATGATTAGCACATGAGGATCTTGGTCGGCCATGATTAAGTTTTCCTATGTGTGTGTTAGTTGTCGCACGTGTAAGTTGTAACCGTCCAATTGTGAATTGGATAATTTTAGGTAGACTAAATTTGTAAACTAAATGATGTGTCACCAATAAAAATGAGCACGTTTATCAATGTTTGAGTAATAATCCAATTATCAACTTTCATGTCATTTAATTTATAAAATTTTGTCTACAAATTTAGTCTCCCCTAACATTACCCTTCCACTAAGACCATCTCCAATGGTGATCTAAAACCTAAAAATATTTAGCCCAGAAAATTTAGGTTTTATCCCAGAAACAGCTTTTCTACTCCAACCCTTTTGGCCTAAAATTTTAGCCCCAGATTATCAAAGAATGAATTAAGGCTTTTTTTTTTTTAAATTAACTTTTTTTTAAAAAAAAAATTATGTAGACTATCCTAAATTAATTTTATGAATATTTTAACCTAAAAATATTTAAATTCCGATAAATTTTGAAAAATCACTAAATCAATACATGAAAATCATGATTTACTGTTGGATTTTAAGTTAAATATTTTTTTTAAATTATTTTAGCCGTTGGATTTAAATTTGGACCATTAGATCTTTTTTTTACTGTTAGATTTGATTATATTCGATCTAAGCCGTTAGATTCAATAAATATATAAATATAAAAAAAAGTTGAACGTGGACCGTTGGATTAACCAACGGTCCAATTAAATTGGCATTTGGATGAACACAAGTAGCCGTTAGGCTACAGTAACAAATACAGCCCACTTTTCCAACTCACGTGGGTGGGCCTTCAGCAGGAAACAAAAGGGCGCGTGAGGCGCGTGGGGCGAGTTGGGTTTTGGGGTGTGGGCTTCACAGCCCACTTTTCACTCTCACCCGTGGGTCCCATTTTATTTTGTGGGCTAAATTGTGGCTGATATTTGCCTTCTTTTTAGGTTTTAAGTTTTAGGTTTAGTTTAGGTTTTGGGTTGGAGTGGGTTTTGGGGGGGCGGGGAGAGGAATTTTAGGTTATAAGCCACCATTGGAGATGGTTTAATAGGAGGAAAGTGTGGTCCATCCTTTAGACCATCTCCAACCTTGGCCTATAACCTATTTTCCCCTTTTATTCCGCCCCTCCGCCCTTAACATTATCCTTCCACTAATAGGAGGAAAGTGTGGTCCATCCTTTAGACCATCTCCAACTCTGACCTATAACCTATTTTCCCCTTTTATTCCTCGCCCCCCCAAAAAAAAAAAAAAAAACCAAATCCAACCTAACCCAGGGGTTTAGGCCAATGATTAGAGATGGTCTTATGATCCATCCATGATTTGGTTTTGTCTTTGTTTTTCATGGGATTTGTTTGTTGTTTGTTTATTTTGTTTGTCCCAAGTAAATGAAAAAGCTACTTAATTAATCAAATAAAACGAGGTTAACAACTAAGTCTCTAATCCTCAATAATCACTTCGTATAATATACAGATGAATTAAACCATCCATCTCTAAATGTTGATAATCATCACATGACCGACATGTCATTCTTAGTTATTTTATTTAAATTTATATGCATGCTGAATCTATACATTTTTATTTATATTATATTAAGATTAATGTTCAGAAGATCAAATCACGCGTATTTCTAACATAGAGGGAGCTTACAAATAGAGTTTAAGGATCTCTTTTATCGAAGAAAAAGCTTTTGGTCTATTAGCACTTAT
Organism: Malus domestica; assembly: GCF_042453785.1. Taxonomy (NCBI): domain Eukaryota; kingdom Viridiplantae; phylum Streptophyta; class Magnoliopsida; order Rosales; family Rosaceae; genus Malus; species Malus domestica. Next base: position 11,024,640 of record NC_091667.1, on the reverse strand, counting down.
CTTTTCAATTTTGGCAGATATCCTGGATATAATTTTTAGTACCTGCGCAAATAGAGTTAAAATCATTGAAAATACTTGCAAGAATACAATTAGTTGTAGTATAATTGCTCATGCAAGGTCGTTGTTCCCGAAGATTGTTTGACTAATTCGTAATTGTGGAGCCAAAAATATTCACAGGGCGACACGTGGATTTTTGGACAAAAATGACAAAAATACCCTTGCAGTACAACGAGGTTCCTACGCGCAAGCAGCGGGCAACCCTCTTTCAACCAAGACAGAAGTGCCCTAAATAGGTAACAATTCAAAGTCCATCTCATCAAATCCTTTCTACAAGGTAATTCCCAAACACATTCCTTTTAAATTATGTTAATTGGCTAATTAATGGGTTTATTGCCTAATTAATCCATTAATTGTCAATTAAACCATCCATTATATCCAAATAACTACAAAATACATCCAATTCAACCCTAAAACACCACATGGCCGGCTATCCCCATTTTAAAACCTAATCCATCACTTTTTTCTACCTTTTTCACCATTTCTTCCTTTTTATTACCCAATAAATTCAAAAACCACCAAAACATTCATCTTATGTTTAATAGCCAAATAAATTGGCTAATTAAACCTAAATTAAACCTAAAAACCCTAGCCACCTCCTATCCCTATAAATATACTCCCATTCTCACCAAAAAGCTAATTCCAACACTTTGGCAAAAATCCCAAAATTCTCTAAACACTCTTTCTCTCTAAATTCTAACTTTGGCATCGGAGGTTCTTATGCCAAAGCCCCCCCATTCATCGTGGGCGCGTGAGGCTCTTGGCCTTAACCTAAGGTGTTAATTGTTTTGTAGGTGCAAAATTGTCCAAGATCAAGGAGGAAGAAATTTGCATCCACAAATTGGTGCTTTCATTGAGAGTTGAAATTCATACTCGTAGAAGACTCTCGCACAAAAAGGTTTTTTCTTTATTTTCTAGTCCATTTGAATATTTTTCATACGTTCTTATTATTAGAATTTTTTACTTGCAAAGGTTCTTTGATAAAACGTATAAGCAAAATATAATGGCTAGAAATTTAGAAAATTCCACAAGTGAAAATTCTAATGTTCAAGAAATGGGATTGCGGAGATCCGTGAGGCTAAATGCGACAATAAGGGGAGCGGCATCATCATCACGAGCTTCCACCATGGGAACCACCGTGGTGGCTACCTCGATAGCCACCCGCGGCGAGGTCCATGGTGCCTTCACCACGGCCACCATGGGAACCACCTCGGTGGCTACTTCGGTAGCCACTCGTGGCGAGGTCCATGGAGCCTTCACCACGGCCCGGAGATCCGTGAGGCAAAATGCGACAATAAGGGGAGCGACATCATCACCACAAGCTTCTACCATGGGAACCACCGTGGTGGCTACCTCGGTAGCTACCCGCGGCGAGGTCCATGGTGCCTTCACCACGGCCACCATGGGAACCACCGCGGTGGCTACTTCGGTAGCCACTCGTGGCGAGGTCCATGGAGCCTTCACCACGGCCCGAGCCATGCCATCCAAGGCTCACGGTACCAAGACCACGATCCAAGCCGTGCCATCTAAGTTTACGTGGACCCAAGCCCAAGCCTCGCATTCACATGCACTGCGCATTGAGCAGCCTGCTCCCGTGATCCAGCCTGCTCCTGTCAAGCAACCCACTCTCACGGCCCAACCTGCTCCTGCCGAGCAGCCTGCTCTCGTGACCCAGCCTGCTCCCGACGAGCAGCCCACTCCCGTGGCCCAGCCTGCTTTCGTCAAGCAGCCCACTCCGGTGGCCCAGCCTACTCCTGCCAAGCAGCCCACTCCCGTGGCCCAGCCTGCTCCTGCCAAGCAGTCTGCTCTCGTGACCCAACCTGCTCCCGACGAGCAACCCACTCCCGTGGTCCAGCCTGTTTCCGTCGAGCAGCCCACTCCTGTGGCCCAGCCTGCTCTCGTGACCCAGCCTGCTCCCGACGAGCAACTCACTCCCGTGGTTCAGCCTGCTTCCGTCGAGCAGCCCACTCTCACGGCCCAACCTGCTCCTGCCGAGCAGCCTGCTCTCGTGACCCAGCCTGCTCCCGACGAGCAGCCCACTCTCACGGCTCATCATGCTCCAGTGGCTTTCCAAGCAGCCCAAGTCGACCCAAGACTATCTCAACCATCCAGACCTACCATCGAGCCGGGGGCATTCTCACCATATTTTTTCGCGGATTTGACATTTCCCAATTCAAATCTCGCGCCCGGAGTCTACCACATTTCCACTGCCCAAGGAGGCGCATTCCTTCCAAGCTCTTCCAATCCAAATGGCGAACAACACTTGTCTCGACAAGTCATAGAGTTGACGAGCGCCCTTGCACAACAGACAACTTTGGTGAATCAACTTTTGCAACGCATCGGGATCCAACATGCCCCGGACGAGGTATCCCGAAGTAGAACAAGGGCAGATGAACCTTTCCAGCAGCGTCTCGGCAAGCAGCCATTCAACCAGCCACGAGCCGAACGTTCAGACAGTGTACATTCCCGATTGGGCCCCCGAGATAGTGTATACTCCCGTCTTAGCGCACGGATGAACGTGTACTCTCGACTAGGCCCACGGATGAGCATACATTCACGGTTGGGGTCACACTCCGATAGTCAACATGAGCAACCTTCCGGACAAAGTGTTCATTCGCAGCTAAGCCCACAAGGAGCATCATCCACCTCACATCAGAGTAGGCAGCACGACAGACGGAGAGAGGCAGTCACTCAATCCAGCTCAAGTTCAACCAGCAGCCTGCGAAGAACTCGCTCGCCTGCTAGGAACGCACCACATGCACTGCATCTGCGGCGTAGACGAGCCAAACACATGGAAGAGCAGTCTAGACCAGCAAGTTATGGCTGTGGGCAGCCGAGAGCTCCGCCCCAACAAAGGCAAATTCAGGAAGAAGTAGAGAGACTCTTGACCAAGCGATTGCATGATTTCCAACGCAACGAGGTCACCGACGAGGCACTACGATGGAACATGACCAACATAAGCAGGTCACCCTTCACGGACGAGATCGAGCAGGCAGAGCCTCCACGAGAGTTCAGCATGCCACATTTCACATCTTTCAAAGGGGATAAAGACCCGGAGAGACACTTAAAGCACTACCGAAGCGCAATGATCCTTTATCGAAACAACGATGAGCTTATGTGCAAGATATTCGCCACCACTCTACAAGGCGAGGCGCAAGATTGGTTCTACACCCTGCCGCCACAATCCATCCGGAATTTCTACGAACTTTCTTTGGTTTTCACCAAAAAATATTCATCTTATCGCTCGATCAAAAAGAAATCTGATCATTTGTTCAACGTCAAGAAGAACCCAAAGGAGTCACTTCGCGACTATGTGAGGATGTTCAAAGTAGAGAAGGCAAAAATAGTAGGATGCAACGACTCAATAGCTAGAGCAGCCTTCCAAAAAGGACTTCCAGCAGACCACCCGCTATTCAGAAAATTGATCATGAAAGAAGATCTAACTCTGGCAGACTCTTTTGCTTTGGCAGAGAAGTATGCACTTTGGGATGAGGCTCGCCAATGCACATTCAAGGACTTGAAGAAGTACCCGACATCACCTCCCTAGAAGCAGCGGAGGACTTATTCACATGTTTGACGGTATCTAAAGTAGCAATAAGCTCTACCATCATGCGAGAAGAGATGGGGGCCCGACTACCTGTATTCCACAGTTACCTGTATTCTACAATTCAAAAGCTCTCCTCGATGTTATTAAAAATTCAAAAGCTAACTTTGGCGATAGTTGTTGCAACCCAGAAGCACAAGTTTTACTTTCAAACGCATGCAATCATCCTAATGACGTACTATTCTGCCCAATCCAGACGCGCGACGATAAAGGCGTAGACCCTGACGGATGTAAAGTTTTCTGACGAACGCAACACTGGAAGGACACACTCGAAAGCAAGTTTTGTCCTCGTCACCCTAAAAGATTCTACATAGGAGCAACATGTACCGGCAGTTGAGTACCATTTCTTGCTGCGCATCACACGGCCCTAGCCGACCCTTGCTCAATGATTCAACTCTAGAGTGGCCCAATACCGGCAGTTGAGCATCTCCTGTTGCGTATGACATGGCCCCATCTCCACAGCTCCCTACTGCGTCTTCACGCCGAGCCTAGGTGACGCAACAGAGCGGCCCAACGATGCCTCAGAAGTAGCCGAGCACACTCTAGCTGCGCCTACTCCACCCGATGGAGACTTCTGGCATTTGCATGTCGACGACGCAGAAAAGCCTTCATCACTGCCAGCAGAGAAGGCTCCAAAAAGATGGATCCCATCTGGGAAGGTCCGTACAAGATCAGCAGAGTAAGGGGCAAGAGTAATTACACCCTCACCACCATGAAGCGGTAAAAAGATTGAAAATAAATGGATGACCTACAATCTGAAAAAGTACCATGTGTGACCTCCCGCTACATCAAAACCCGAAGACTCAATAAGCTCGACGGGCACCACCTCACAAGCTGAGGACTATCCAGTTGTTATGCAGTTCCTACCTTACAGCTAAAGTTCTCGTTCGTTTCACCCGTTTTTCAATGAGGAATTTAGAAGTAATCACAACTTGGCTTGGCTGCATGCTTACAACAACTAATCACTCCTGCACTTCAAAAGAAGACTGCGCCCTTCTTAGGGACTCATCGCAGGAATTGCGCCCCCCGAGGGACCAACCATGCTCTCCAGTGCGAGAGGGTAAACCAATTCTCCGACACCCATATGGGTCAGCTCTCCAAGACGGGAAGATAAACTTTACACTCCGAATATCCAGACGTGGATGAGCCTGGCTGCCCTAGTATAACTAGATCCACGATGGCTTGCGCCGGGATTCCTAGAAGTAGCCACAATGGTCTTTTTCAAGGCTTAGCTAACTGAAGGATTTTGGGTCTCTTGGCCTAATCCGTGGGGAACCGGGCCCTAGAGACGGAGAGGGCACATTACGCAGTACATCCGATGGACGGCTGCCCTGGAATCCTAAAGCTGCTACCGAGTGCACTAAGGTAGCCTACGGATTCCGGAAGACTGCCTACGGCTTGCCCTTCGAGCAGTGAAGCCGCACTAGACTTATACAACCGCACATTCTTGTGAACGGTTAAACAAGCTAGCGCGCATATACGAAGTTTTATCCACTGCCGACATGCTACGTAGTTGATAAGCTTCACCTCTGCCAAGCGCGGAACAACCTACACCAAGTCCTAAAGTGTTGTGATACTTGCTACGCAACCTACGGAATTGAAGAAAGTCAAGGTTAACAGCCTAGTGGTTACGCGGACTTGTCTGCTTCTGTAAGTAAGGCATCCGGCTGCCAACCCTATGGCTAACAACTTTGCAAAGTTCTACACCAACACCTACGGCTGCATAGGCTACGCGAGTTTGTCTGCTTATAAAAAAGTAGCATGCCTGCCACTGGTCTATCAAGTCTAAAGGTTAGGGCATGAACAAAAGAAGTGAATATGAAGAAAAATGAAGGAAAACATGTTTATAAACAACTAGCAAAGGCCGAAGGAGTTCAAGCAAAACAAAAGCTACAAGGAAAAACAAAGAAAATCCTAAAGGCTACCTAAAATACTACACTACAGCAGCTTGGACATCCCACGACTACTTGGTCGCCACACCTTCAACAGCCGTAACGCTCTTAGCAGCAGCATCATCCGACGCTTCACCCCTGGCTGCCCCAGTCTGGGCACTAACTTCTCCAACTACTTCACCAATGGAAGCCTTAAAAGTAAAAGCAAGCAAGTCTTCCGGAGAAATAGAGAAGGTCTTAAAACCTCAAGCCCATCCTTCTCACCCTTCAGTTGCTCATTCTTCTTAAGTAGACTAACACGGACGTGCTGCAGCTCATCCGCTCTCTTCTTAGCATAAGTAGCGAAACGAAACTCAGAAATTGCAAGCTTAAGATCTTGAATCTGAGGCGAATCAATCTCAGCAACAAAGGGAGCAGGCTTTGGCGCCACTTTAGCAGCAGAGTCCACCTTACCACTCTTCATAATAGCAAGTCTCTACAAAGGTGAACCGGACTTGGCTCCCAAAGAACGTCCTGGTACAGACTTCGGCACTGGGGGCATGATAAAACCTTTACGCTGAGTAAATCTTATCCACAATTGTACTAGCCATTCTCAACATGGAAGACGCCACATGCTCAGATCTAGCAGCCTTACATTTCTTCCCATTGGAAGAAGTCATGTCAATCACATACCTCTTGGTAGCAAACAGACCCTCATGAGCAGCGAAAGAAGTCTTTGGTTTTTTCTCAGCCGGCATCTCTTGAGCAAGCAGAGAAGATCCATTTTCCCACCTTCACTTGCAGCAGGATCCACAACAGTGATTGGACGAGCCAGTGCATCCGCTTTGATCCTATTCCCCTCATCTTTTGGGAACAGCCCACGTTTCTCCTGACGAAAAGAGTTAAAGTAGCCAACGTCATTCGTGGTACCTAGCAGGGAAGTTCAACCCAACATTCCAGCAGTTCATGAGGTTCGCAACCTCTTCATTTCTCTCAATCACCAGCCTAGCTCGAGTCATGTCCAAAAGCCTAAAAAGACATGAGCCATGTGACTTGCCTAACACTGCGCCCCAGTGCCACAATCCGAGGTCCCAGCCACACAAGCTGCCCTTGGTTCTAGCCAAGTCGAGCAGCTTAAAGCAGTGGTCCCTGCCACAATACCTCATCGGCCCATGCCGAGTCGACTCCTGGCCCATGCCAGCCGACGTGCCGCACCACCCCGACGGCTGCCCCGCGGTAGCACTATCCACGAAGAAGACGAAGAAATCAACGAAAGACGGTCCTTTGCACGGGCAAGATGTAGAAGATTGCTAGAGGAGGGGGAACAAATATCCTCTAAGCTATCTCTCTCTTGTAGGGTAGAATAAATCGCTCTCCAAAGTTGATTTAATAACCCACTTAAGGTGGATTTAAATAGGCTTTGAGAGAAATTTATTTCCCTTTCCTAGAAGGATCTAATTTCCTATTAAAGAGAGAATCTACATCAAAATAGGAAGCAGTCCTAAGTTTCCTAAAGCAAGAAGATCTCTACACCTGCTGCCCTTTTCTGCGAGCAGCCCAACAGGTGTGGGGACATTTGTGGAGCCAAAAATATTCACAGGGCGACACGTGGATTTTTGGACAAAAATGACAAAAATACCCTTGCAGTACAACGAGGTTCCTACGCGCAAGCAGCGGGCAACCCTCTTTCAACCAAGACAGAATTGCCCTAAATAGGTAACAATTCAAAGTCCATCTCATCAAATCCTTTCTACAAGGTAATTCCCAAACACATTCCTTTTAAATTATGTTAATTGGCTAATTAATGGGTTTATTGCCTAATTAACCCATTAATTGTCAATTAAACCATCCATTATATCCAAATAACTACAAAATACATCCAATTCAACCCTAAAACACCACATGGCCGGCTATCCCCATTTCAAAACCTAATCCATCACTTTTTCTACCTTTTTCACCATTTCTTCCTTTTTATTACCCAATAAATTCAAAAACCACCAAAACATTCATCTTATGTTTAATAGCCAAATAAATTGGCTAATTAAACCTAAATTAAACCTAAAAACCCTAGCCACCTCCTATCCCTATAAATATACTCCCATTCTCACCAAAAAGCTAATTCCAACACTTTGGCAAAAATCCCAAAATTCTCTAAACACTCTTTCTCTCTAAATTCTAACTTTGGCATCGGAGGTTCTTATGCCAAAGCCCTCCCATTCATCGTGGGCGCGTGAGGCTCTTGGCCTTAACCTAAGGTGTTAATTGTTTTGTAGGTGCAAAATTGTCCAAGATCAAGGAGGAAGAAATTTGCATCCACAGTAATTAATCTAACTCTTAATTAATTATTAAAACAGATTTTTATCAAAGATTTGAGAAATTTTGAGTTCGAAAATATTAAATTAACAATAACAGAAATTTAGAAGTTTGAAAATAAAAGCAGGAAAGGAAAAAAATGTTTTTAAATTAAAATCAATTTAGGGAAAGATTAGGGTTTAGCCGTCACCGCTAACAATCCTATGTAATTTTACCAATCACTTATGAATTTCCACATACATGGTTTGAAGGTTAGGTTTTCCTAATGCATATTTTCCTTGTGATGTTTGTTTGTACCATACTTGACCAATCTCGAAACTACTGAGCACCGGTCAATGTTATACCGTCAAGGACCCGGAAGAGTTTCCCTCCAACCAGAAGGCCAATCACAATGCGACACGTGTCGACATTAGAAGCCAATCATAGCGCGACACGTGTCAACATCAGAAGCCAATCACAACACGACACGTGTCAATGTCAGAACAAAGCTAGAAACTCTCTTCTATAAAAGGAGATCATTCTCTCACAATATTTCCTAATGTCATTTGTACTAAATCATTCACTAGTACTCAGTAAAGGAGAGCTAGAACCTATGTACTTGTGTAAACCCTTCATAATTAATGAGAACTCATCTACTCCGTGGACGTAGCCAATCTGGGTGAACCACGTACATCTTGTGTTTGCTTCCCAGTCTCTATCCATTTACATACTTTTCCACCCTAGTGACCGGAGCAATCTAGCGAAGGTCACAAACTTAACATTTTTTGTTGTACCAAAATCCTCACTGATTTTCTTCATTAACATTTGGCGCCGTCTGTGGGAATCGCACTTATTCCCACTCTCTTTAGCTTTGTCAAGCTGGTTTCCACCATTTGTACACTCTTTTGACCAGGCATCTCTTTCCAACATGGGGAGCGAAGGAATCCACAGCACGCAGAATGACACCCCTCGTGCACCTAGTGCGAAACAACAAAAGAATGAAGGAAATAGGGTTGCTCTTCAAGCTAAAGTCGATGAGCTAGAAGCTCAGAACAACAAGATAGCAATAAAGAATGAGGTCCTCCAGGAGCAGTATGAGAAGCTCTTTGAGACGCTCTACGAAACTAGGCGTACTCAAACACGCGAGCTCGTTACCCCTGTGGACATCAACCATCATCTGGGTGCCCCCCAACACGGAGGGTCACTTTACATCGACATGGGTATCCCTGATGAGGAGCGAGCTAATCATCAAAACATTGATCAACATGAGACTTCTCTCAACCCAGCTGCTTCAACTCGAAGCAGGAGAAGTGGAGGAAGACACTTTCTTGCAGAAGGGTTGGCAGGATCTAAAGCCGTTTATCGTGACTGCCGAGACTTCCTAAAGCAACGTCGAGAGAATCGCCTCCACATATGCTCGAAGATCAATGACCTAAGGGTTTCTGAAAGATTTGGTCCCCTTCCACGACCTAGGCCAACTGTCAATCTAAGGAACGACATGTCTCAGAGGAACATGAAGGTACAGGGGACTCGGAGGTATTCCGACAGACTCGCCCTAGAAGTCAGTACGGCGAGTCCAAGGAAAAACCACACGCTCTTGCTCAAACTTTCCTACTTCCAAGAGGCGATGAAGACTTACGAAAGAAAATTTCAGTGGTACATGACTCCACTCAGGATCCCCTTATCCTACAACTCCTTGAGGAAGTAAACAAGTTGAAGGCCGAACATCAGGCTGAGATACCTGACTGGAACCAACCCAGGCCTGACCCTCTTACAAAGAGGATCCTTGACACCCCATTCAAGCGAAGACAAAACAAAAGCTTGGTTTACAACTCTATACTGAAAGGGAGGACCTGATTGAACACATTAACCTCTTTGAGTCCACCATGGCATATCGGATGCACGCCGACGAAGAGCGATGTCTTCTCTTCCCTTCCACCCTCTCTGATGGAGCTCTAAACTGGTATTGTCGTCTTCCACCCAAGACAGTAGACTCGTTTAAGGAACTAAGGATACTGTTTGTCTCTCAACACATCTTCCAGAACGATCGCTTACATTCTGTAGATGACTTGTACACTATTCACCAGAAGCTGGACGAGTCATTACGAACTCATGCTGGTCGCTTCAGCCATGAGTATTCTCGCTGCGCTGAGGCAGATGACAAGACCACCCTCAAAGCCTTCACAGCAGGCCTACATGATTGTTTCTTCAAGTACATGATCAATGCCAACACTTGGAAGACTTACTCTGAGGTGATGGCACAAGCTTACAACCACGCCTCAGCTAAAGCAAGGACATACCAAGGGAACCCCCATATGGTTAACGCCTATCAAGAAGTGGGAAATGGAAGTCAAGTTCTACCAAGTGAGGAGATCTTGGCCATTCGGACACCCATTGCATCATCTCCTGCCTCATTTAGCTACTTGCTAAGTCTCCAAACGTATTTGTCTCTTGGTAAAATGAATGATTTTTACTTTCAGCAAGCCCATTACAACAAGAGGGATAAAATTTCGTACCAAGAAATTAGGGGTGAACGTACCGTTGACTATTATGACTATGAGGCCAAGCCTCACTCTTTCAAAGTGGAGAACTAGGTATTGAAGGAAATGCTATTATAAGAAGGCATACACATTGCAAATGTTTTGACCCTCAACCGCTTGAGATCTTTTGTCACATAAGCCATTCGGAAAATATTTAAAGACGAGGGAATTCAGACAACTTCTTCTGAGTCTTTTGCATTCCTAGCACTGGAATACTTGGTCTACGTTGACCTACCTCTATAATCCAACTCAGAGCTTCAACATGCGTACTTTGACACAAAGTATGTGATACTAAGTGTTACAACCAACATGGTTCACATATCGAAAGCATGGATCCCTTCATGCATAGCAAAACATTCATAAGCATCACTCATGTCAATCAACATAAACATCATACATTCCAACACATTCATACATTAACATCATACATTCCAACACATCCATACATAAGCCAATTGTGCTTCAAAAGGGTTCAACACATTTTGTGTCATTCGACACTTGCTACAATGTGCCTCGACACCTTGCCCTTATTCTCACCAACTAGGTGATGAAGGAACTCATCTTCGTGCCACCAACTAGGTGATGAAATGTACAACCCGTAGTCTTCTTCATGCCACCAACCAGGTGATGAAATGTACAACCGTACTCTAATATTATTTGGCAACTTGCCACTCTTATCACCAACCAGGTGAAGAAGGAACTTACCTTCGTGCCACCAACCAGGTGATGAAATGTACAACCCGTACTCTAATATTATTTGGCAACTTGCCACTTTTATCACCAACCAGGTGAAGAAGGAACTCATCATCATGCCGCCAACCAGGTGATGAAATGTACAACCCGTACTCTCCTTCATGCCACCAACCAGGTGATGAAATGTACAACCCGTACTCTAATATTATTTTGCAACTTGCCACTCTTATCACCAATCAGGTGAAGAAGGAACTCATCTTCATGCCACCAACCAGGTGATGAAATGTACAACCCGTACTCTCATTTATGCCACTAACCAGGTGATGAAATGTGAATAAGGAACGATGAAAGGTGATGAAGGAACTCACCTTCGTACCACCAACCAAGTGATGAAAGCAACCCACCATTCATTCCACCAACCATAAGACGAGTGGTACAACTTATACATGTGAACTCCTAGCATTCACAAATAATCAAAAACCCTCAAGCTTTACAACTCAACTAGGGGAGCACTTATGCCTAACAAGAGTTATAGTCACCAACAAAGTCTTATTGCAAGCCAACAACGGCTTCAGTGCATGGTATACGAAGATCAAGCTCTTCAGCCCCCTTGCATCTGCTTCAGACATTTCTCCTCTATAACAATGCAAACACTCTAACTCATAGGAAGCTTCACACACTTTTGATCAAGATTGTTCGAAGCAAATTCAATTTATATAGTTCATCCAAACCTTCGACTACTACAAGGTGTGGATTGCATCACAATCTCTTACTCAACAGTGTGGAAGCAAAATTTGTATACGTTGTCTCTCCCACATTTTCAAATTTCTAGTTTCCCAAAAAAAAAAAAATTGGGAAATTCAACAAAGCTTCATTAATGGAGGACAACTACAAATTCTCAAAATCTTCACACACTCTTGATCAAGATAGTGTGAAGCAAAACCAATTTATGGTGGAAATCAAAATCTTCATCAATGGAGGGCAACTACAATCCTCAAAGGCTTCACACACTCTTGATCAAGATAGTGTGAAGCAAAACTAATTTATGGTGGAAATCAAAAGCTTCATCAATGAAGGACAACTACAATTCTCAAAAGCTTCACACACTCTTGATCAAGACAGTGTGAAGTAAAACCAATTTATGGTGCCAACAAAAGCTTCATCAAAGGAGTTCAACCACAATTCTCAAAAGCTTCACACTCTTGATCAAGACAGTGTGAAGCAAAACCAATTTATGGTGCTAACAAAAGCTTCATCAATGAAGGGCAACTACATTCTCAAAAGCTTCACACACTCTTGATCAAAACAATGTGAAGCAAAACCAATTTATGGTGCCAACAAAAGCTTCAACACCAAAGCTTCACCTACAACGTTTCAACACAAAAGCTTCACCTATAAAGCTTCACCTACAAAGCTTCAACTCCAAAGCTTCACCTACAAAAGCTTCAACTCCAAAGTTTCACCTACAAAGCTTCACCTACAAAGTTTCAACACAAAAGCTTCACCTACAAAGCTTCAACTCCAAAGCTTCACCTACAAAAGTTTCAACTCCAAAGCTTCACCTACAAATCTTCAACACAAAAGCTTCACCTACAAAGCTTCAACACAAAAGCTTCACCTACAAAGCTTCAACTCCAAAGCTTCACCTACAAAGCTTCAACTCCAAAGCTTCAACTCCAAAGCTTCACCTACAAAAGCTTCAACTCCAAAGCTTCACCTACAAAAGTTTCAACTCCAAAGCGCTTCACCTACAAAGCTTCAACACAAAAGCTTCACCTACAAAGCTTCACCTACAAAAGCTTCAACTCCAAAGCTTCAACACAAAAACTTCACCTACAAAGCTTCAACACAAAAGCTTCACCTACAAAGCTTCAGCACCAAAGCTTCAACTACAAATGCCAAAAGCTTCACACACTCTTGATCAAGATAGTGTGAAGCAAAATCAATTCATGGTACCCAACAAAGCTTCAACCTCAAAGCTTCACCTACAAATCTTCACCTATAAAGCTTAAATATATATATATATATATATATATATTCAGAAATTCAAAAATTCAAAAAAAAATCGAAAAAAAAAGGTCTAGGCCTCCTCTTCTTTAGGCCTAACAACTTTCATAACAAATATATATGAAGGAGGAGTTTTGGGCTACCACTTAGAAAGGAAAATGGTGAAGTTTTGTTACTTTCGAAACTTGGCTACTAGCAAAACACCTCCTTCGTAAACTCCCTCGACCGGAGACTTGGGGGACTCCTACCATATACTACTACACCTCGGTACTTGGAAGGTTCACGACTACTCAGTGACTTGGATCTTTCAAGTCTCCAACCGAGAAGTTTTCCTCACTCGGGAAATTAAGGGAGCACTACCTCAACCTACATGCTTCACTTATAAAGCTTCAACATACAAGCTTCAACAAAAGAAAAAAAAATTCAAAGAACTTAGTGAAGAAGGCTTTGGTGTATTTAACACAATACGTTGAAATGAAGCAAAGCTTATTTATTGATATCTCCGATAAGTTACAAATATGTACATATACATGAATCAAAATAAACAAACAAGAAGGAGCCTTCACAAAAGTTGCTCAGGAGAAGTCTCAACAGTCGGCAGAGCCCCAGAAAGATAAGGCACCAGAGGGTGATCATTCGGAGCCCAGTACTGGGCAGATCCCCAGAAGGAGGAGGCACCGGAGGTTGATCATTTGAAGTTTCATTACACGGTACAGCCCAAGAAGACGAAGGCAATAAATGCCTTTGGAACAAACCCACAAACCTCTGATGATCAAGTAAAATCTGACCATCAGATTCCTGCAGCTGGTCAAGCTTCCTCTTCATATTTGTAGCATAGTTATGTGCGAGCATGTGCAACTGTTTATTCTCATGCTTAAGCCCTCTAATCTCCTGTTTGAAACTTATCACTTCAGCCGCCAATGATTCAACTTGGCGGGTTCGAGAAAATAGACGTTGGGCTATATTAGACACAAAACCTGCACACTGAACACTGAGAACCAAAGAATCCTTAACAACCAACTCATCAGACTGTTTGGAAAGTAGTCTGTTATCTTTGGGAGTAAGAAGGTTCCTGGCCACCATCGCAGCGGTCATATCATTCTTCATCACAGAGTCCCCAACGGTAAGAAGACCAGTAGGGGATAAGAAAGATGGGCTCCATATGTTATCTTGAGGAGGCATGGTTGCCTCTTCGCCAAAGTTCAAGTCAAAACGAAGGTCGGATGGGCCAGACATTTTCAGAAATGATGAAGGAGAAATGAGGTCTAATAAATCTCTAAAGTACAAAAACAAGGGGAAAATTCCTACAAGCAATAACTCTCTGAACGTACTTCTTGCACACAATTGGTGCCCCTATAAAAGAAAGGGTAGCATGGCCGTTTGTTCAAAAATCGAAGAGACACCACTCTCCGGATTTCGAGAAGCAGATTTTCCTAAGTAAAATATGTCGACAATCCTCACACGCAACATTAGCTCTTCGGGTACCACAGATAACTTTGCCAAAGATCTCTGACAAAGTTTAGACACATAAATTTTGAAGGTCCAGCTACCCTACCATTACCCACAAGGGTAAAGGAACAGCACCACTGCTTGATAACTGGAAAGTTCCCATGTGTGTCAACCTCTGTGCTCCGTGGCAAGGCAGACTGGCAAAAATGCCCAACCTTTACTCACATCGAGAAAACACTCCCAACAGGATTACTTGCTCAAAAATCAAAGAGACACCACTCTCGGAATCTCGAGAGCCAGACTCCCACCAGGATTGTTTTCTCAAAAATCAAAGAGGCACTGCTCTCTGAATCTCGAGAGCCAGACTCCCACCACCATTACTTTCTCAAAAATCGAAAAGGCACCGCTATCCGAATCTCAAAAGCCAGACTCCCATCAGGATTGCTTTCTCAAAAATCGAAGAGGCACCGTTCTCCAGATCTCGAGAGCCAGATCCCCGACAAGATTGCTTGTTCAAAAACCAAAGAAGCACCGCTCTTCGAACTTCGAGAGCCATATTTCCTTGGATAAAGCTTGTCTGCAATCTTCACACGCAACATCAGCTTTCCAGATACCACAGACCACTTTTTCAAAGTGCTCTGACAAAGTTAAAACACGTGAATCTTGCAGCTCCCACTATGACCGAGAAGGGTACAGGAACATCGTTACTACTCGCTGTTGGGACAATTCCTATATATGTCGACCTTTATCCTCCACACCCAGGCAGACCTGCAAAGTCTCTGCAGAGTCTCTCGAAATACTCAGCTTCTTTTTCCCCTGATAATACCTCTGCAAACAAGCCACACCAGAGCAAGAGTATCTCATATCATCAGGGTTAAAAGCAAGAGTATCCCATATCATGCTTTTTCCCTGTCTTTTCCTTTACCCTTGTTCTTACCTGCAAAACAAGGAGAAAGAGAGCAATCAGTTAGCGCCTGAAATCAAGCTTCCAGTCAGGAACTGACTGCCTGGAACTCCCTGCCTGATTACTTACCTAGCATTACTCTCGAGTACTCATCTTCAACATCTTATGCTTCCAGAAAAGATATCACATCTGCCTGAGGAACATATAGGGCAAGTGAGAAGGATATAAGGAAGCATGTGGAGACAAGCACAACAGAACACGTGCCGATTCATCTATTACTTTGTCAACAGCCAAAGTATCCCATATCATCAAGGTCGAACGCATTCTTGATTTGATGGACTTGTTTTGACCCTCAAATTCTTGAGTCGGCCTTACCCTGGAGGAAACCAGAAAACCCTCCAGCCGAGTTCAAGAATAAGCATGTGGAAAGTTACTTCTTCAAAAGTAAAAGTATCTCATATCATCTCTTCTCATTTTTCTTCTTTTTATCATTCCTGCTGCCTGCAAGATAGGGAGAATGAGAACAATCAGCCGGAACTCGAAATCAAACTTCTTCTCTAGGACTAATTGCTGGGAGCTCTGATTGCTAACTTTGTCTGTCACCTCTTTTGGCAGATCTCCTAGCTCGGCGACTTAGGGGACTCTTACTATATGGTTTGTATCGCGCTTGACCAAGCCTAAAACTACAAGTAAGCTTCAAGCGAAATTGATACATTACCTTGTGCATCTCCACCTGTTAAAGATACCACCTCTAGATGGAGGAAAAGTACTTCCAGAGAAGATGCCACATCTACCTATGAGACAGATAAGGCAAGTGAAAACAATACCACACTTCGGTACTTAGAAGTTTCGTGATTACTCAGCGGCTTGGATCTTGCAAGTCCCCAATCGAGGAGCTTCCCTCACTCGGGAACTTAGGGGAGCACTGTCTGTACCATACTTGACCAATCCCGAATTGGTGCATGTCAATTTATAAATTCTGACTTTTATCCAAATTCCAAGTTTATTTCCCTCATCCAAACATAGTGTCAAGGATTTTTGTTGTAGTGTAAGTTGGTTTTAATGTTATGGCCATTTGATTCTATTCAAGTACTTTTTTTGTTATAATTGACATTTTTATAAAGGAAATTGTTATTAGCACTCCAAAAATCTCATTCTACACTCCAAACTTTCTATATTAGAAAAGAAAAATACACTTGTGAGGAGTGTAAAATGAGAATTTTGAAGTGTCAATAACACTTCCCTTTATAAAAAGGGATATTTTTGAAATTGAAGTGTATGTTTTGGCTATATATAATAAAATCTCTTGTAGCCAGGACTTCATCCGGGCATCTCCTAATTTTCTTTTTGATGGACTGGGAAGATTTGTGGGGGAGGGGAAGAAGGAAGATTTGCAGCGGTTTGCAAATTTTTATATTTTTTTTATCTTTTTATTTTTTGATTTTAAATGTTTGAATTTTATTTTTTATTTTTTATTTTTTAAATACCTACGTGGCGCCCAATCATTGTCCACGCAAGAATCATATCACATGTTAACGGTTGTTTTAACACAAAACTTAATGGATGTATGAAAGTGTTTTAGAATTATCACCTTAAGTACCAAATTTGGATGAAAAAAGAAAACTTAATGTATGAAATGTTGAAAACAAAAAAAGACTTTAGAGTAATATACTAAGATTAGCCCTATAATAATTTTAGGTGTTGTGAGGTTATTGCCTACGCGAGGTTGTCCATGAAAACGTATTGGCTTCGCCTCACCTTTTAAAACATGTTCATTGGACAATATGTCAAAATAGATATCCATTTATATTCTCTCTGTAGAATATACAAACCTAAGAGCGTGGAATGTACCAAAATGGTGAACTAACTAATGCTCTCTTGGACACCAATATGAATCACAATGGAGTTTTTCTGTATAATTTGGAAGATATAATAGGACAGGAAATTACTCAAAAGACCAGATAAATAAAGAAAAATGGATAAAAAAAAATGTCCCATACAAAGTCTTATAGGATGCAATTATGGTCACTTTCATTGCACACACGATAAACTCCCAGCGCCGGGTACAACTTACAACACGGAATGCGAAGACAATCACCAGACTGGGAGTTATCTGAAGAGAATATGATGCATACAGTCAACACATTTAAATAAACTTTGTGGCCCAACTAATTCATCCTTAAAGTCGACACCCCTAAACCACTGAGGAAAAACATTTCCAGGATATAAAACCAACCATTTTAACTCGCACTCCATCCCTAAACCGTGTGGAGCAAAGATTTATACAAGCGATTAAGAAATGCATTTATGTGTGCATGAGAGAGATGGTCGAAGAGAGAGAGAGAGGACCTGCAGGATAATTTCATCACAAGCGGTGCACCCTTCAATGGGAATCCTTGTCACCGAGTCTGACAACTTATCCATGCCTGGAATCTCAGTCCATTCGGGAAAGTGATTCTGATGCAATCCCATCACACTCAACATATGTGAAAAATCTGGCACTTTTTCCTTCGCAGCGCATTCATCCGGTTCCAAGATTTCCAATTTTTTTGGTAAATCTGGGATTGCCTCAAGGTTTTTACAGTTATCCCATTGTAAAGGTTGAAGCTTGGAAAGGCCACTGAGGGTGGGTAGCACATTAAAATTATTGCCACGTAGATCTAGAACTTCTAAAGAAGATAGACCCCCAAGATCCTTAGGAATTGCATCATTTTTTAGATTGCAGTTCGCAAGAGATAAATGTTTAAGGTTCTTCAGTTGTACTATGGAAGGGTGAATCCTAGACAAACTCTCGCAATCATTGAGTAGCAGCTTCTCGAGATTTGGGAGTTTTGAAAAGTCTGGTGATCTTTTCAGGCGACGGCAATACCCAAGATTAAGAAACTTCAACTTCTCAAGCGGCTGTCAGAGAAAAAAGAACAGAAATCAATCCAAATAGAAGAGAGAGCATAATGTTGGTACTTACAAAAATGGAGGAAAGAATCAGTGGTTTGGCTGGGATTATACTGTACCACGTCTGAATCATTCCAAAATTGTATTTCGCTATGACTCAGGTCAATATCAACTAGGTATGATTGATTAAAATCTTCTGGTATGATCTTTAGAGGAAACTCAGACCAGCACAACCATCTTAACTTTTTGGAAAGATGTTGGCAGTTTCCAGTGAACTTTACGCCTTTCAGTTTGAGCAACCTCAGTCCCTGCATCTCCTTAAGTGCTTCTGTACAGAAGATAGGCTTGTCGGATTCTTGCAAATCTAACATGAGTCCTTCAACTTCCTCTGTTCCCTTTTAAAAGAAAATAAAAAAGAAGAAGAATGCAAAGTTAACTAAGTAAGAAAAGGGTTATATCATTGCATATGAAAAGAAGATTTATAAACAAGCAACAAAGTCATATAGTTGTTCTTAGACTTAATTTCTCTTTGCATTCAACATGTAGTTCCGTTTAAATTAATACATATCATCGTATAATTTGACAGCAATTACTTACAGATTTGTTTCTCAATACGTCTTTGACATCATCCTGATCCCACAATCTACAACGTTTTCCGGGGATTTTAGGGGATTTTGCGCGTACGATTTGTCTGCCCATGTCTCGAAGCAAATCATGCATTATCAGGTTGTTCCCTTCATCAATAGCTACAAGACATCGATCATGTAGTTCTCCAATTCCTATTTCTGGATTAAAGTCACAGCCATCCAATATTGTTGTGACATGGTCCTTGTTCATTCCAATAAAGAAACAAGATATATCAAGGAATATATCCTTCACATCATCGTCAATCAGCCCATCATAGCTTATTTTAAGCTGTTCGTGAATTTGCATATGAGGATATGTTCTCAATTTACTCAAGGCACTTTTCCATTCACTTTTGAGTTTTGTACATAAATAAGAACCTAAAACCTCAAGTGCTAGTGGCAAACCTCCGCAGTAATCAACAACTTTGCTTGAGAGTTCAAGATATTCTTTATCAGGAGGACAACGCTCAGTAAAGGCATGGCAACAAAAGAGCTCAAAAGCTTCTTGTTTATTCATTATCTGTGCGTTACATGTCTTATCCACTTTAAATATCTTTAGCAATTGTTTGACTCTTGTTGTTATAATAATTCTACTCCCTGGGCCAAAGGTGTCACGTTTTATAGCTAACTGATGTAATTGTTTCGCACAATCAACGTCATCAATTACGACAAGTACCTTTTTGCTGCCAAGTCTTCGTTCTATCTCCTCGGTCCCTTGATTGACAGTACTTACCTCTACATTGGCTGGTTTCAAGATATCACAAAGAAGTTTGTTTTGCAATTTAACCATATCCCCTTCCCTCACTTTTGAAAGGAAACAAGTAGCGTCAAACCTTTGTCTAAATCTGCTGATAATGGCTTGTGCAACCGTTGACTTACCCGTTCCACCCATACCCAAAATTCCAATAATGCGAACATCATCTGATCCTCCAATATCTAACTCATTGATGATCAGTTGCACACGAGAATCTATTCCAACTTGGTTGGCGGCTACACCTGAGTATGTGTTGTTCAGTCTTCTAGTGACATCGTCAACAATTTTCCTTATAAACCTTCCTTCATACCTATCAGTTAAAATACAAAGGTAAGCAAAATGTAACTCTAGGATGAACTCAACTAACACATTATTCATTATTATGATACCAGATTTTGGGATCAAATAAGATTTCAATAAATACATTGTTCAACTTCTGAAAACATTCATTCAAACACATGCAAATATGTTGATCCATGTGATTAGCTCAATTTGCCCACATTGATAGTTAGATCAGCGTTTGCAGATTCTCACTTTTCAGGATTTCTAAGCTTTGCATTGCAATGTGTAAATGAAAATTATGAGCCTTACTTGAGAAGCCAACAAATGACATTTCGCAAAAAATGCAGATCTACTAGAATGATTAAAAATCAAATTTTAACTGCTCAACTTATCAAAATCAAATATCCATTACATGGCAATCAAATAGTGACAACGTGTCGATCATATATGTACCACATATTGAATACTAATCAATTTAGTATTTGAAAAATGATCATGTCCGCCAATTTTTCAATATGAGAAAGTTAAAAAGTAGATTGTCCAAGGAATTACCCATCAGTGTTTTCAAGATTCCCACCAGCCAATCTTCCAGCTTGAGTCAAAGCATCTCTCCACCTCAGCACCTTATCTTTAGGGTAGCACTGTTCATATTTCTGAAATGGCTCTGCAAAACTATCAGTTTGACTCCTAACATGTGAAGGATCAATATCATAGAATATCGGCAAGACCGTTTGCCTCATAGTTGTTCTGCACTTCATGATCGTCTCCAGCTCCTCAAGACACCATCTCGAATCCGCGTACCCTTTTGAGAAGACAATAATGGCGATTTGAGACCGTTTGATTGCTTCCACTAACTCGCCTCTTATAGTTTCGCCTCTTTGAAGATCGTCTTCGTCTCTGAAGACGTTGACGCTGTCGTGCTTTAATGCCCAGTAGAGGTTGTCGGTGAAGGTCCGGCGCGTGTCTTTACCTCGGAAGCTTAGGAACACGTCGTGTTTCCATTGTTTTGAAGAGGAATCTTCAAGGGCTGCCCTGGTATCCATTAATTAATCCTTCTTCGCTGGCAGAGGTTGGGGTTTTGCCCAAATGGTAGAGAAATACCATGTTAAAGTCAACTCAACAGCTCAAGAACACGTCGTACCGTATTTCTATAGTTTTGATAGTTTTGAAGTGGAAGCTTCAAGGACTGTTCTGGTATTGGGAGTTAAAAAAAGTGTGTAATATCCCACACTCTATTTTACTTCTCACATATTTTTTTAATTTTCGATCGTCAAATCGGATGAATTGAAGAAGATCAACGGACAGAAATTATCAAATGGTGTGAGAAGTAAAATAAGATGCGTGGATAGCACACCCCTAACAAAAATGTTACTCTACTTATATTTTTCATATTATATTTATATCATTTCTCAAATTGAGATAAAACTCCCATGTTGATGGCTAGTGTAAAAATAATTTGGTCTTTTATTACAATATAAAATCATAGACAATAATATAATTTTGCACCAACCAAAATTTATTTATTTTTTTCCCTCAACATCATATCATCATTGCATATGTTTAATTTTTAATATTAAAAAATAAAAAATATAAATATAAACATCTTGCACATTTCTCTGTCACCATCTCTTTCACATTTCTCTCAAGCATCTCTCCTCCGCATATTTTTTTTTCCTTTTAAATTTTTTATATTTACACACATATAGTATGTGGGGTTTTCTAGAAATTACTTAAGAACAATTCCACCCCTAAAGATTTTGCGCCAGCATCCAGCACATTTATCCACTCAAGTGAACAGTAATAGATCCCGATGAACAGTAATAGGTCAAAGCATCTCTACCCCTAAAAAAATGCGCTGGCACACAGTCTAAAAATGTGCTGGCACAAACGATCTCCACCCTTACAAAATGAGCTGGCACCCAGCCCATTTAAAATATTTTATAATTTTTTTATAAAAGAATAAATAAATAAAATAGTTTTAATTTCGGATAAGATTTTTAACCAATCTCGTAACGCCACGTGTCATTATCCGAACGTACTATTTTGTGAATAGATTTTTGCTAAGATTTGCAACCAATCCCGATGCACCACGTGTCACTATCTGTTTACAATTATTTAGCCAAGATTATGATAAGATTTTCAACCAATATTATTACGCCACGTGTCATTATCCGAACGTACTATTTTGTGGATAAATTTCCGATAAGATTTTCAACCAATCCCGACGCGCCACGTGTCACTTCATGTTTGCAATAATTTAGCCAAGATTTCGATAAGATTTTCAACCAATTACGTAGTGCCATATGACATTGTCCAGAACATCATCATTTCTTTTTTTGTCCATATAAACCCTACATCTCTACATCCATCCTCACACTAAACTCAATCCTTATTTTTAGCTTAGAATCCTTCTTTATTATTTTCGAATCTTAAGTTTTTTTTTACAATGTCTTCTTCAAGGAGAGTGCATCAACAATTTGTGGAGGAAAAGAAAAGATTGTTGGCACAACAGGAAGAACTGATCAATCTCGAGGAAGGTGGAGGTGGAGATGAGGCTTTCACAATGGATGAGGACTCGGATGATGACCATAGAAGGCAAAAGGCCTCACGTTCCCGCTGTGTCATGGTAGCTGTGGGTCAGATAGCTAAACCCAGACGTGCCGCAAACTTTGATAGAAAAAGGGGAAATACGAGGTAAAGATCTCTTGGAAGATTATTTTATTCCCAACAGCGTATTCCCTGATCATGTTGTTAGACGTCATTTTAGAATGCAACGAAGTTTATTCAACAAAATCATGAGTGCTATTTGCAACCATGATCCATATTTTGTGCAAAAAGATGATGCTTTTCGTGTTCTAGGTCTTATTCCAGAGCAAAAAATTACGGCTGCCTTGCGAATACTTGCATATGGAGCATCTGCAAATCAAGTGGATGAGATCGCGAAGATGGGAAAAACAATTGTTCTGGAGTCCCTGATGCGGTTTTGCTCTGCAATTAAAGCCCTGTACACCAATGAGTACCTCCGGACACCCACGCCAAGGGACATGCGAAGGCTTTTGAGGAAGGTTGAGATGCGAAGCTTCCTTGACAGGATTGGAAGCATCGACTGCATGCACTGGACTTGGAAAAATTGTCCAAGTGCATAGCAAGGAGCTTATGGCGACAGAAAATGAGCTAAAAGTATCATTTTGGAAGCAGTGGCTTCATTTGATAAATGGATTTGGCATGCTTTTTTTGGTGTTCCAAGAGCTCAGAATGACCTAAATGTCCTTGCTCAATCTCCAGTGTTCGACGATCTGCTGCAAAGACCATACTACCTTGCAGACAACATTTACCCAAGGTGGTCTACGTTTGTCAAAACAGTGTCACATCCACATAATGAAAAAGAAAAACACTTCGCAAAATGTCAAGAGGGGTGTAAGAAGGATGTGGAGCGTTGTTTTGGTATCCTGCAAGCTCGTTGGGCAATTGTCAGGTATGCTGCTAGACTGTTTGATGTCGAGGCTTTTCAATCCATCATGATGACGTGTATTATTCTCCACAACATGATTGTGGAAGATGAGTATGATTATGATGTCGTCGATGAACAACTCAAGAACATTTATCTACTGTGCTCATGACCGGACCGAAGATCACGTACAACACAAGCCGTTGAAACAGGATGGACATTACAATGAATTGATCGTTTGGTACACTGATGTGCAAGAGCCATACTAGCATGTAACTCGCCAGAATGACTTGATTGAGCACCAATGGAGATTGCAAGAAGGTGAAGATAATTAAAATGAGCATGTGGTTAAAGAATAAAATGTATTTGTTTTTTTTTAATTTATGTAATTTTTTAAAGTTTATTTGGTGAGGTTATGTAATCTTATTTGATGTGTTTAAATAAAGTACAAAAAAAAAATTTGAAATTGCATAAAATTCTAAAAATAAATAAGAAATTACATAAAGTACTAATAATAAATAAGAAATTACACAAAGTACTAATAATCAATATGAAATTACATCCATAAATAAAAATAAATAAGAAATTACATAAAATACTAAAAATAAAGACGAAATTACATAAAAATTACATAAGAAATTAAATAAAGTACTACAAATAAATACGAAATTATACAAAGTCTCTGGAGCTAGGATATGTGGTGCTAGGATCTTCGTTGCTAGGATTTGTGTAGCTATAACCCCGTCGACTTGTTTCCGCATCTCTTTCACGCCTCATTTGCACGACGTCTCTTTTTTCCGATGTCCAAAAATATTTTGAATTTAGAGACAGTCATACTAGAGACTTGTTCATAATGTCACAATTTGCTTGAGCTATCCTTTATTCTCTAAGCATCTCATTTTCTCGATTAAGTGTTTCTCTAATCATCTCGTTCTCTCGATTAACTATTTCTCTTTGTCTCTTAACCACTGCATCACGTCTCTCAGTAGTTGCTAATATTGCTGCCATAGCAGCAGCTTTTTCCTCATCTCTAGCCGCTTCCCGCGCCATGTTTAGTTCACCTTGGCAAGCAAGTTCCTCCATATATTTAGTGTAGTCATTTTTGGAAGAACTAAATTTTTTCTTTGATGCCTTTTTACCTTGAGGCATGAGGGACTGACGAGTCGGTTGGGTCTCCGACACTTCTTCAGGCGTCCCTTCCATGTCTTCAAATGTGTCGCCTTCTTGTTTGGCCGTGTCTGGTTTTGGCGAACTGTGTAGACCCATGATGTGCATGACAACTTCTGGACCGGTTGACACAATTTTGTATCTGGGGCAATCTTTGACAATTTGCCAACATTCCCATTTGTTGAATGATTTGTTGTGGTTCTTCGCATTGTAGAAAGCTTGTGCTTGTAATGTCTATAAATGTGGGATAAGACAGTATTATAAAAAAATGTGGGTGTAACACAAATAAATAAATTAAAATATTGATGCGGGTGGAATACATATAAATAAATAAAAATATTATCATCTGATCTGCTAAACTTGTCCCACTGTGTAGATTACCGGAAGCATGATAGATGGCGTTTTTCCAACAAGTAAAGGACGTGTTGAGTTTTTTCCAACGACCTTGACTACTTCTGGCGTCTTTTTCATGTACATGGCAAAACACTTTCGTAATTTTACTCCATATTTTTCGCTTATCCATCTCATTACCCCTAATTGGGTCATGAGTTGTGTGAACCCAACATTCACACAATATAACATCTTCAATGAGCTTCCACGAAGACATTTTTTTCTCTCAAAGTGTAGAAAATATTGAAATGTAGAAAGTGCAGAAAGTGCAGAAAATATTGAAATGTGGTGTAAGGTGGAAGATGAAGGTTAGGTATAAAAATTTTTTTCTGTATTTTTAATAAATTTTCTATATTTTTTCATAATTTTTAATAAATTTTAATTTAGTTAATTAATCTGGACTGTTGGATTTGAAAAATATTCAAATCCAACAGCCTATAAGCTACCACGTGGCCAACGGTCATAACTCTGACCGTTGGGCCTTTTTATTTTTATTTTTTTTAATTTTTGGGGGGAAAACATGGACCATTAATCTGTGATCGGATGGTCCGGATCAAAAGTGAAATTCAAATTTTTTTTACCGTTGGAAATCCAACGATTTAGAAAAACTAGCCATTGGAAATCCAAAGGCAGACAGTGGGCCACGTCGCCTACCCAGGGTACGATGTGAGTGCGCATGCGCCGCGGGCCTAGCCTCTGAACGGCTGTCGACTACTCGCGCCCACAACAGTGTGAAAGCCACGCGCCAGGCAAATAGGCTGGTTCTTTGGTCAGTTTAGTTTGGGTTGGCCTGGAGACCAGCTTGCGCTGGGTGCCAGGCAAGTTTGTGGGCTGGAGGGGATTGACAGAGTCCCAGCTTGGTTTTTTGACTGGGTGCTGGGCTATTCCACCTCTGATGGAAATGCTCTAAGTTTAAAGTAGGGGAACAATGCACTGTAGATGCCATCAGTTCTTTGCCACTCAATTTCATGACATTTACAACAATGTCAACCAAATGGGGTCAGGTTGAGAAGGTAATTCTCAAAAGTTCAAAGGGTAATTTTGTCCGTCTGGTTTAGCACGAAGCCACTCGATTTCATGCTATTTACAACAATACCAGGGCTGGGTTGGGAGGGTAATTCTCAAAAGTTCATAGGGTAATTGTGTCCGTATGCTTTAGTACTGATAGCTGAGTTACTGGTGCGCTCTCCATTGCTGGGTTACTCGTGCGCTCCCCTCTCGTCTCTCATTCTTCCTCTTTCTCTCCTACGCGAGCGCTCTCTTATCTCTCACGCTTCCTGTTTCTGTCATTCTCAAACCTTAGCAGCCACAACACCATATCTGGAATAGCATCGGCTCTGCTTCCTAAAACCAAAACCACACAAACTGGCCTCCATTTCTGTAACTCGAGAGCATCGGTGAGATGAATGAGAGTAGCAGGAAGATGGGCTGGAGTCCGCCAACGGCGGAAGAAATCTTCAGGGATTACAGTGCTCGGAGAACCGACGCCGTCCACTCTTTACTCCGATCTCTCTCTTAATTTCCTTTTTGTTTTATTTGATTTTTTTTTGTTGGTGATTTTGGTTAACAAATGGATTTTGTGTTCAAATTTCCTTTTTGTGATTTTGGAGATTTTATATGTAGAGCGTCCATCGTTGAAGATGCCTCTTCTCGAGTCATCTGCTTCATTCCATTTCTCTCATCCAAAAAATTAATAACTGCTTCTCAAACTATCTCTCTGTGTCTCGCACCGTCACACCAGGCGCCGCAGCCGCTCAAAAGCTGGGTCTCCAAAGGCGGCGTTTTGTAAAACCCTCCCTACTCAAGGCAAGTAATTTCATGCCCAATTTGGAATTTAAATCTATTTATTTTTTTAAATTGATTTGGGGTTACTGAAATCAGCTATGGAAAATCTGCCATTGTCTGAGAAAATCGCTACAGAGCTTCCTGTGAGTTAAAGTTTTAAAATTTTGTTTAAATTTTTTTAGAGTTTTTATCATTTTCGTTATCTCTGCTGATGTTTTGGATTTTTTTATTTATGCTTTTTATGCGATGTTTATGTGTAATTAGTGTTTCTATGTTCATTGTAGCGATAATCTTAGATTTTAATTAGGCAGGTTGAAGAATTTGGTAATTAGGGTTGTAAGCAAATGTTGATAGCATTCGTTTTGTTTTAGAACTCAAAGCCATCAACAACTTAATCGGAGTTGAGTTTGGTATTTTGTTTGTGTTTGATTATATTGAAATTGGAGTTTCAGAGGAATTCTGTTTGGGTTTGATATTTTCCCACCGAAGGTATCCATCTGTGCACCGAAATCACCAACTACAGCACTGTGTTGCTCAAAAACCACCAAGCCGTTAGAAATCTCTTTGATTCTCTCTCTCAGAAACTACAAAGCACAGGGACCTCTTGCTCAAAAACCGTGAATTTGGTCCCAATTCGAAGGAAATTTTAAGCCCAGAAAAGCCTGGGTCTCCTGGTGAGTTCTCCGGCCGATTTGGGGTTGGTCATTTTGTGATTTGCAGTTTATTTTGGGGGATGATTGATGGGTTGCAGTTCATATTACGATTTATAGAATATTTGCAGTTCTTTTTTTTTCTTTCATTTTATGGTTTTTTTTTTACTGTTTAGTTTTTGGGTTTTGTCTAATTTTTGTGGTCTGCTTTATAGGGTTTCGTTATCTTTCATTACAGTGGACGGATACCTGAAGCAAATTTGATGGCACGATCTTACCTACCAAGCCAGGTTTCAGAGAGAGTTTCAATTTGGAGAAATGACCTGAACAAGGTTAGACTTTTGCAGTGTTTTTCTTTATTCATGAACATGATGCTTTTCTTTCAAGTGAAATGTATATATGAGATGTAGAAGTCATACCAAAGGAAAATTGTTATGTCTTCCACTTTATCGACCAATTGAATTGAAGCAAGGAAAGATTTTTGCATATATTTGGCTATTTCAAGTATTTTTAATTTTGTACTTTTAATTTGCAGTATGGCAGGTCAATAAAAAAGCTGTAGAATCATTGGACGATCCGCAAGAGTGTCCTAATTTGTTTGAGGACTGGCAGGTTTCTCTTGCCCTTGAGTGTAAAGATGCAGAAAATAGGTACCCACCCTTCATTTAACTGTTCAGCACCAGGGCCATGAAAAATCTACTGTTTAGCGCTGCAGTAGATATGACCATAATTACTGACTGGAAAGAAATTGTGCTTATTTGTTGGATGATTGTGGATTGCTTTGTTGTCTTTTGCAGGGGCATTCATCCTCCTGTTGATGTAAGAGATGAACGAACATTCGTCCTTGTATTTTTTTTGGGCTTTTTCTAACCTATCAATTTCTTTAGAGTCAACCAAATAGTCCTAGCTTGCACAACTTATGTTGTGAGGTATTATTGTCTGAAAAATTAAGTATGCATGTATATTTTATGTGTGTGTGCGTGCACACCTCCGCATGATGTTAATCTGTGTGTCATCTCCTGAAGAAGGCTAATTTGGTGGTCGGAAATGTGTTGCCTCTCAGATCGATCCCGGAGGGAGCCGTCGTCTGTAACATTGAGCACCATGTTGGGGACCGTGGAACCCTCGCTAGGGCGTCTGGTGATTACGCTGTTGTTATCAGCCACAATCCTGACAACATACCTCCAGGTCTTTATACATCTCTCTCTGTTCATATTATTTCCTTTTCATTCTTGCTAAATTATTGGGTTATATATTTGTGTGCATATATTAGTGTATTAATTGGATTTCAATAATTGGAGTTCAAATATTACATTGTTATAGAGATACCAATTTCTC
This sequence comes from Malus domestica, assembly GCF_042453785.1. Taxonomy (NCBI): domain Eukaryota; kingdom Viridiplantae; phylum Streptophyta; class Magnoliopsida; order Rosales; family Rosaceae; genus Malus; species Malus domestica. The sequence goes on along the minus strand of NC_091667.1, from coordinate 10,995,891 downwards.
ATATGATTGCAATTTGCATGCAGATATGTGATGTCTGATTCAATCACAAAATTTGTATCCCTTTAGCTAATAGCATGTTCATTTGCTGAACTGGGTTGGCTTTAGTATCTTCTGTTTCTTGTGCTGATTCACTTCTTTTTCGCCAAACGCACTCTGTGCTTCCTGTACGATGTGGATTTGAAGAAGATTTGTGAAGTCGCTGTGATTTCATGGTGAGTTGGTTTGAATGGATTAGTTTTTCTGATTAGTGAAAAAACCATGGTTAACATCTCTGTCTTCTCTCTCTAATTAAACTCTTCTCCAAAGCTCTCCTTTTTCAGCTCTCTGATTAATCATGTTTATTGAAACTTTAATTCAACTACATAATATTTCTCTCTGTTCTGGGAGTTAAGGTTCATTCTCTCTTTCTCTATATCGATATATCTATCTATCACTTTTCCTTCTGCCAATTTCTCTGCAGAATTTCATCCTCAAATTACGATATGAAATTATAAGAAATGAGTGTTTTTTTCTGTCAGTTAAATTGAAGTTACTTAATTGTTTGGGACTGATGCTTTTTCTTTTGGGATTATCTTCTTCTGGTTGTAGTTGTTTCTGAAGAGAAGAAGAGAAAGTTGCTGGGTTCAGTAAAACAGAACTGACTTTCTTACCTTTTTAATAATTTTTATCTTCTGGGATTTGATTTAGATCTTTCTTAGGGCTGGTTTGGTATTGCTGTGCTTTGAAAAAAAACTGCTTTTGCTGTGCTATGAGAATAAGCTCATTTTTGCTGCTTCACGTTTTCAGCTTTTTTTTCACCCAAAACTGTGAAAATAAGCTGTTTTTAAGTGTTTACCAAACACCTTTTTGAGCTCAGCTTTTTTTGATACCCACTTTTTATAAAAGCACCTCAGTACCAAACCAGTACTTATTCCCCCAACTTTTTGTTTTGGGGTTTTGTTACAAATTGCCCATCTGGGGTATTCTGTACATTTCAAAATCTGTGGGAATTTTCCCTTTTTTCTTTTATTTATTTTTATTGATTCCACTCAATTGGATCTGATCAGTGTGTTGCCAAACAAATTGGTGGGTTGAGAACTGGGAATCTTTAAAGGAAATGCCTCATGAGACTTTCGATTTTAATATTCATTATTTAGCTGTTGAAAGTTTGCAACTTTTTGTTGGGGTCTCAAAAAAGTTAGGACTGTTTCCCCTTTGTCATTTTTTGTACGGTGAGAAGTGAGAACCTTTAGTTAATGGGGTTTGTTTTGTTTCAAATTAATTTGGTTCATTTGCTGCTAGGATAGTTGCAATTTTAAGTATCTTTTCGATCTCTGCTTCACGATCTTCTAGCCACCTCATCCTGCACCCAATTTCTATAGCCTTCAAGAAGTACTTAAATCTCACTTCTTTCTATGATTTGTGCCTTATTCTCACTGTTTTTCTCGAATTGTTTGTTTTTCTTCAATATTGTGGTGTTTCGATCCCAAAAATTTTCATATTTGAAGGGATCTTATTTCTGCTATCTGCTTTGTGGAGGGTTTTTGATCCTTTTAAACGTGGGGTTGTGGGTGTTTTGTCCAGCTTCATAAAACTGGTCTCTATTTCTAGAGTTGTGATCCCTCCCCTTTGGGGGGGGGGGAGATTTGGCCCTTTTTGCATTCGAATCCGTCTGGGATTGACGAGATTCAGATTAATTCTTATCAAATTGGTCGCACGGACCACGAGGAAGACATCCTCCAAACCCTCTACATAAGCATCGAGGTAAATCCCGCTTCTGCTCTGCTTCACAAATTATTTGTTATTTTCCGTAATATATTTTGATTTCTAGAACTGTAATTTCAGATTGTTGCCCATTTGATTTTTGTCAGTTTGGACCAAACCCTAACCATTTGGTTTTGTGATCAGTTGCAGTTTTTGTTATCTCAGTTCATAAATCTTGGATTTGGCAAGAATTGGAAGGGCGCTGTTATTTTTTGGGTGTGTTATCTCTGCTTCTGTTTATCCCAATTTTAATATGTATTTGCAATTGTTGGATTAAAAGGGTTTGTGATTTGTGAAAAAAGATGAGTCAAACGACTCCAATTTTTAAAAGTTTTCTGGTTTTGGTTTGTATTGAAAACAGGGAACACTGAGAGGGAGATGATGACATAAAGTATAAAGTTTAATTGTGATTTAAATTTTTTTTATGCTGTGAGTGGATGAATCCATCTGTTGGTTGAAGTGATAGGTATAAAAATGAATATGGCAAGGAGTAAATAGTTGGAGTTTATGGTATTTTGCAGGTTTTCTGTTGGTTCATGGTTTTGGCAGTTTTGATTTCGTGAGAGGCATAGAGAGTATACACTGAGACAGACAGGTGGGAAGGGGAAAATGAGAGAGACGGGTTGGGGCAATTTTTTTTTTAATTGATTTCTGTTTTGTTTGGGTTTGGGGTTGTGATGTTTTTATATTTAATTTGGTATTTCATAGTTTACAGAGGTCGCACTTGGTGCGATGGCAATTGCCTTCGCCCATGAGCGGTAGGTCTCGGGTTTGAGACTTGGGAGCAGCCTCTCCATAAATGGGGGTAAGGCTAGCCGACATTTACCTCTCCCAGACCCTGCGTAAAGCGGGAGCCTTGTGCACTGGGTACGACATTTCATAGTTTAGGTTACGATTGTCATCAGTTTTCTTAGACAGGGAGGTGATGTTCAATTGATGGAATGCTTTTAAAAGATATTGGTTTTAGAAGGTTATTATGTTTTATATATAAGTATACTTTATACTTTAATGGAATTTTATATGAATGTTGAAATGTTTAGGATCTTAGACAGGCTGGTGAAGGGCACGTAGAGTGCAAAGGGAGACAAGTCGAGGAAAAGAGTTGGGGTGTGGAACAAGTTGGTGATGAAATTCCTGCTGAAACCCAAATTAACATATTTTTTTCCCTGTTTGACCATGCATTTATGAATGTTGGATTAAAATGTGTTTATTTTTGGGAAGAAATGAGACGGTTGGTTTGGGTTTTAGAAGCCTTTGTTTTTCTGCCTTTTATGGCAATGATAAAAGGGGGGGAGGGGGGGGGGGAAACATTGGTCTTAATTGTAATTCCCAATTCTTTAAGCTGTTAGTAGTTAAAATTAGGGGAATGGCTCCAATTTTGTTACTCAATTAATTTAATTTTTGGTGTATTTCAAGCTTCTAATTCATTTCCTGCATCATTGCTTAGTTTTATTCACTGAGATTTGAGTGGTTAATTTTTTGGACCTTATGATCTCATTTGTGATAATCAAGTGCATAATGGTTAATTGTAATTTTCAATTCTTTATGCTATTAGTGGTTAAAATTAGGGGAATGGCTCCATTTTTGTTAGTCAATTAATTTAATTTTTTGTGTATCTGAAGCTCCTAATTGATTTCTTGTATCATTGCTTAGTTTTATTCACTGAGCTTTGAGTGGTTAATTTTTTCCTTGTGACTTCATTTGTGATTATCAAGTACATAATGGTTAATCGTAATTTTCAATTCTTTATGCTGTTAATGGTTAAAATTAGGGGAATACTTCCAATTTTGGGGGCCAATATTTAACTTTTTGTATATCTCAAGCTTCTAATTGATTTCCTGCATCATTGCTTAGTTTTATTCACTGAGATTATTCACTGAGATTTGAGTGGTTAATTTGGATCAAACTCTAATGATTTTCCTTTGTAACAATTGTGGTCCTCTGTTAGGATTTTCCTGGCAAAGAGTATATCTTGCGTTTTGGTTTCTCAATTGCTCAATCACAGATTTGCAAATAGCTTTGGTGGTTTATATTTTTTATTAGTTGCAGATAATATATTGCTGTGGAACTTTGAATCTTTGCGGTTGTTTCAGTGGTAGTTCTTGGGTACCTTGACATTTATCCATAAATAAGTTAATGACTTTGGTCATGAAACAATTTTTTGTTTAGGAGAATGGGGTTGGTTCAATGAGATTTGTATTCATGAGTAATAGACCCAGATTTATGAATCTTTCTGTTGTCTTGATATGTATGAGTGTGCGATGGAGATGTAAACAAATAGAATGAATGAGAGGGTTGAAATAGAATCAACCCTGTGGCTGGGGACTGAACGGATGTAAAATGTTGGATCTTGGTATAAATTGGATAGTTGAGCAGCCCAGTGTGGTTCTCTTTGGTTTTTTTTTTGAGAGAGCATATATGTTGTGAGTGTGCTATACTGACTGCTTTAATTTTTGATGACCCTTAACGATGGAGATTGAACTACAGTGTTGTGGGGTGAAAGGCTATCTGAAAATAATGGAAAGAAAATTTTCTGCATTGTGATTCTTTAATTGTATGATAATGTTTCCAATGTTTTAGATTACATTGATCTGTATTATTTTAAAGCATATATAAAGATTAGTTTATAGATGTATGCACTTAATATTGGATATATGGTATTTTTCAGGGTATTTGACATACAATTGCATATAATCTCAAGTTTCTCATGCAATTTTTGTCTGATCTTTGGAATCGTTGAAAAATTTGTCTAAATAATTAATTGATTGAAATGGCTATTAGTAATGAATGAGATGTTTACTGTGTTTTTGTGTGTATAGAGCCAACGATATGTTGTTAACGAAGGCAAAAACAAGATGCAGTTTGCTGCATATAGAAAACGGAGGTTAGTTTGATTCCAACTACTTTTTTTAGTTTATTTGAATAAAAATTTGGCAAGTTCGAGTCCAATTTGATTACGTCTTGCAGATTCTTTAATCAGTGACATTCTTAACCCTCATCATATGTATGGATCCTTTTTGATAATGAAATAACATAGTTATTTTAGTTATAGTAAGGATTAAAAACTCTTTTATCTGTCCAATTTTTTCAAACTTAATAAATTAGGTTAGTTTTTAACACCTTTTTTATATTGATCAATAAAAAATTTGTTAATCATTTTAATACATATAAAATAAAATTTGTTAATCATGTTAATCAGTAATTTGTTGTCAAACTCTAAAATCACTAATTAGGCAATCCTAATGACACACATGAATCCCAATAAACAAAGAAATCACATGGTTGTCATACTGATAGTAAAAACTAAGAATTCCCTTTTTTATCTCTCCAGTTTTCCACAACAAACAACAACAACAACAAAGCCTTTTCCCACTAAGTGGGGTCGGCTATATGAATCCTAGAACGCCATTGCGTTCGGTTTTGTGTCATGTCCTCCGTTAGATCCAAGTACTCAAGTCTTTTCTTAGGGTCTCTTCCAAAGTTTTCCTAGGTCTTCCTCTACCCCTTCGGCCCTGAACCTCTGTCCCGTAGTCACATTTTCGAACCGGAGCGTCAGTAGGCCTTCTTTACACATGTCCAAACCATCGGAACCGATTTTCTCTCATCTTTCCTTCAATTTTGGCTACTCCTACTTTACCTCGGATATCCTCATTCCCAATCTTATCCTTTCTCGTGTGCCCATACATCCCACGAAGCATCTTCATCTCCGCTACACCTATTTTGTGTACGTGTTGATGCTTCACCGCCCAACATTCTGTGCCATACAACATCGCTGGCCTTATTGCCGTCCTATAAAATTTTCCCTTGAGCTTCAGTGGCCTACAACGGTCACACAACACGCCGGATGCACTCTTACACTTCATCCATCCAGCTTGTATTCTATGGTTGAGATCTCCATCTAATTCTCCGTTCTCTTGCAAGATAGATCCTAGGTAGCGAAAACGGTCACTTTTTGTGATCTTCGCTAGATTGCTCCGGTCATTAGTGTGGATAAGTATATAAATGGATAGAGATAGGAAAGCAAACATAAGATGTACGTGGTTCACCCAGATTGGCTACGTCCACGGAATAGAGGAGTTCTCATTAATTGTGAAGGGTTTACACAAGTACATAGGTTCAAGCTCTCCTTTAGTGAGTACAAGTGAATGATTTAGTACAAATGACATTAGGAAATATTGTGGGAGAATGATCTCGTAACCACGAAACTTCTAAGTACTGGAGTGTGGTATCGTCTTGACTTGCCTTATCTGTCTCATAGGTAGATGTGGCATCTTTTCTAGAAGTACTCTTCCTCCATCCAGGGGTGGTATCTGTAACTGGTGGAGATGCACAAGGTAATGTATCAATTTCACTTGAAGCTTACTTGTAGTTTCAGGCTTGGTCAAGCGCGATACAAACCATATAGTAGGAGTCCCCCAAGTCGTCGGGCTAGGGGATCTGCTGAAAGAGATGACAGACAAGGTAAGCAATCAGAGCTCCGGCTGATTGTTCACATTCTCCCTATCTTGCAGGCAGCATGAAGGATAAAGAGAAGAAAAATGAGAAGAGATATGGGATACTTTTGCTTTTGAAGAAGTAACTTTCCACAGGCTTATTCTTGAACCGGGCTGGAGGGTTTTCTGGTTTCCTCCAGAGTATAAGGCCGACTGAAGAATTTTAAGGTCAAAACAAGTCCATCAAACCTAGAGTACGTTCGACCCTGCTGATATGGGATACTTTTGCTTTTGACAGAGTAGTGGATGTATCGGCACGTGTGCTGTTACGCTTGTCTCCACATGCTTCCTTGTATCCTTCTCACTTGCCCTATCTGTTCCTCAGGCAGATGCGGTATCTTCCCTGGAAGCATAAGATGTTGAAGATGAGTACTCGAGAGCAATGCCAGGTAAGTAATCAGGTAAGGGGTTCCAGGCAGTCAGTTCCTGGCTGGAAGCTTGATTCCAAGTGCTGACTGATTGCTCTCTTTCTCCTTGTCTTGCAGGTAAGAACAAGGCCAAAGGAAAAGACAGGGAAAAAGCATGATATGGGATACTCTTGCTTTTAACCCTGATGATATGAGATATTCTTGCTCTAGTATAGCTTGTTTACAGAGGTATTATCGGGGGGAAAGAAAGCTGAATATTTCGAAAGGCTTCGTTGGGAGTGCCTTCTCAGATAAGAGAAAGGGTTGAGCATTTTTGCAGGTCTGCCTGTCCGTTAGGGATGGAGGTCGACATATATAGGAGTCTCCCTAACATCAAGTAATAATGCTATTCCTTTACCCTGCTTGGTCATAGCACGACAGTGGGAGCTGTCAGCTTCACATGTTTTAACTCTGTCAGAGCACTTTGAAAAAGTGGTCTGTGGTATCTGGAAAGCTGATGTTGCGTGTGAAGATTACAGACAAGCTTTATCCAAGGAGATCCAGCTCTTGAAGTTGGAAAAGTGGTGCCTCTTCGGTTTTCGAACAAGCAATCCTGTCGGGGATCTGGCTCTCGAGATTCGGAGAACGATGCCCCTTCGATTTTTGAGAAAGCAATCCTGCTGGAGGTCTGGCTCTCGAGATTCGGAGAGCGGTCTCTCTTCGATTTTTGAGAAAGTAATCATGTTGGGAGTCTGGCTCTCGAGATTCGGAGGGTGGTGCCTCTTCGATTTTGGAGCAAGCAATCTTGTTGGGAGTGTTTTCTCGAATGTGAGTAAAGGTTGGGCATGTTTGCTAGTCTACCTTGCCACGAAGCACAGAGGTTGACACACAGGGACTTTCCAATTATCCAGCAGTAGTACTGTTCCTTTACCCTCTCTTCGATTTTTGAGAAAGTAATCATGTTGGGAGTCTGGCTCTCGAGATTCGGAGGGCGGTGCCTCTTCGATTTTGGAGCAAGCAATCTTGTTGGGAGTGTTTTCTCGAATGTGAGTAAAGGTTGGGCATGTTTGCTAGTCTACCTTGCCACGGAGCACAAAGGTTGACACACAGGGACTTTCCAATTATCCAGCAGTGGTACTGTTCCTTTACCCTCTCTTCGATTTTTGAGAAAGTAATCATGTTGGGAGTCTGGCTCTCGAGATTCGGAGGGCGGTGCCTCTTCGATTTTGGAGCAAGCAATCCTGTTGGGAGTGTTTTCTCGAATGTGAGTAAAGGTTGGGCATGTTTGCTAGTCTACCTTGCCACGAAGCACAGAGGTTGACACACCGGGACTTTCCAATTATCCAGCAGTGGTACTGTTCCTTTACCCTTGTGGGTAATAATATGGTAGCTAGACCTTCAAAATTTATGTGTCTAAACTTTGTTAGTGTTGTTTCTTTGCAATTCTTTTACCCTTCTTGGTCAGAGCGATGTAGCGGGCTGCAAGCTTCACGTGTCCCAACTTTGTCAGAGAACTTTGGCAAAGTTATCTGTGGTACCCATGAGTTACTGTTGCGTGTGGGAAGTGGGTGATTGAACAGTACGATTCATGTGCTTTCTACTTCGCCAGAAATCTTCGACAGAATGCCCATAATTTCCGCAAAGCTGATTGTGCGTGTGACAGATGCTGACAAGGCTGGAAAAGTAGGTGCCTCTTCGATTTCTGAGATCGGCGCTCGTGGTCTCTGAGCAGCCCAGCTTTTGAGAAAGCAAGCCTCTTCGATTTCTGAGATCGGCCTTCGTGGTCTTTGAGTAGCCCAGCTTTTGAGAAAGCAAACGCCTATTTGATTTCTGAGATCGACCCTCGTGGTCTCTGAGCAGCCCAACTTTTGAGAAAGCAAACGCCTCTTCGATTTCTGAGCAGGCGCCTCTTCGATTTCTGAAGCTTCGTCGAGTGCAGATTTTTATAGGGGCTGGCATTAAGTTCCAAAGCACACTTGAATATCCACCAGTAGAAGCTCCATTCTTGCACTTCTAAGATCTTGATTTGTCCGACCACTTCTCTCTTCAACACCTTTGAAAATGTCTGGCCCCTCCGACCGTCGTTTTGACTTGAACCTTGTTGAAGAGGCAGCCCCGCCTTCTCCAGACAACATATGGCGCCCATCCTTCGTCTCCCCTACTGGTCCTCTTACCGTTGGGGATTCCGTGATGAAGAATGATATGACCGCTGCGGTAGTGGCCAGGAACCTTCTCACTCCCAAAGATAACAGACTACTTTCCAAACGGTCTGATGAGTTGGCTGTTAAGGATTCTCTGGCTCTCAGTGTTCAGTGTGCAGGTTCTGTGTCTAATATGGCCCAACGCCTATTTGCTCGAACCCGCCAAGTTGAATCATTGGCGGCTGAAGTGATGAGTCTCAAACAGGAGATTAGAGGGCTCAAGCATGAGAATAAACAGTTGCACCGGCTCGCACATGACTATGCTACAAACATGAAGATGAAGCTTGACCAGATGAAGGAATCTGATGGTCAGGTTTTACTTGATCATCAGAGATTTGTGGGTTTGTTCCAAAGGCATTTATTGCCTTCGTCTTCTGGGGCTGTACCGCGTAATGAAGCTCCAAATGATCAACCTCTGATGCCTCCTCCTTCTAGGGTTTTGTCCAGTACTGAGGCTCCGAATGATCCCCCTCCGGTGCCTTCTCTTTCTGGGGCTCTACCGACTGCTGAGACTTCTCCTAAGCAACCTTTGTGAAGGCTCCCTCTTGTTTGTTTATTTTGACTCAAGTATATGTACATATTTGTAACTTATCGGGGATATCAATAAATAAGCTTTCCTTCATTTCAACGTATTGTGTTAAATACACCAAAGCCTTCTTCGCTAAGTTCTTTGAATTTTCTTTTGTTGAAGCTTGTATGTTAAAGCTTTGTGAGTGGAGCATGTAGGTTGAGGTAGTGTTCCCTTAATTTTCCGAGTGAGGAAAACTTCTCGGTTGGAGACTTGGAAAATCCAAGTCACTGAGTGGGATCGGCTATATGAATCTTAGAACGCCATTGTGTTCTGTCCTGTGTCATGTCCGCCGTTAGATCCAAGTACTCTAAGTCTTTTCTTAGGGTCTCTTCCAAAGTTTTCCTAGGTCTTCCTCTACCCTTTCGGCCCTGAACCTCTGTCCCATAGTCGCATCTTCTAATTGGAGCGTCAGTAGGCCTTCTTTGCACATGTCCAAACCACCGTAATCGATTTTCTCTCATCTTTCCTTCAATTTCGGCTACTCATACTTTACCCCGGATATCCTCATTCCTAATCTTATCCTTTCTCGTGTGCCCACACATCCAACGAAGCATCCTCATCTCCGCTACACCCATTTTGTGTACGTGTTGATGCTTCACCGTCCAACATTCTGTGCCATACAACATCGCCGGCCTTATTGCCGTCCTATAAAATTTTCCCTTGAGCTTCAGTGGCATACGACGGTCACACAACACGCCGGATGCACTCTTCCACTTCATCCATCCAGCTTGTATTCTATGGTTGAGATCTCCATCTAATTCTCCGTTCTTTTGCAAGATAAATCCTAGGTAACGAATTAAATTTGTTTTCTATACCTTTTTCATTCAAAAAAATATTTTTTTAGCTTTTTGAATCCATTTCTAATCTTTATAAATTACTTGATTTAGTATTGTTATATAGTATATAAATTGGCATGTTAAGTGTATCACAGTATCAGTTTGTTGTTTTGACAGTTTGATTTTGAATTACTCACTTTCCTTTGTGTTATATCTTTGCATTTTAAATTGAAGTTGCTTACTAGAGTAATTATGTTTGTTTGATTGTAGGGATCTTATTGAAGCAAGGAACAAGAATTGAATTATTTTATTGCAGAGCTCAGGATAAACTTTGCTTCTTTACCAGAAAAATGTACGAAATAAGAGTTGGATAAGATGGTAAGTAGATGGCTTTGATATTCAATGTGGCTGAGTTTAGTTAATTTCTGTAGATTATTAAATGTTTGAATACGTTTATCAGGCTGCAGTAGAATCTCTCATTAGGAAAGAGAGGCTAGACTTGAAATTGAGCGATCATGAAATTCCCTCTCGGATGTGCACATGACAAGACTAGGTACTTAATTTTCTATAATGAAATTGCTCTATATTCTTACTTTCAATATTCAAAGATGCAGTCAACCCTTAAATACATTTTTACACTATTCTTTTTTGGTTTATATGTTCCTCTGGGTTTATTTAGAGTCATGAAACTTGACTGCAGCAAGAAGCATAATAGTAATGGTTGGTTTGTGTTAGAGTTAGAATATCCTGTGAGATGACTGATTTAAGAACCCATTTTTAAATAAAACGTATCATTAAGTGTTGAACGGAGAGCGAAGAGATTCTTTGCATGGAAAGCAGATTTCACTTTGTTTTCTTTACTCAAAGTGCTCTTATTTAATCTGGTTTTGTTTCGGTTGCGTAGTCAGTGGTTCGCAGCGACTAAGAATCGTTTCCTAAGAAATCTATTGAACTAAGTTCTTTTTGGTAGGAAATTAGGGTTGCTGATGTTAGCAATGGATTGAGTCTTTCTGTTCGGTATGATTATATCTCTGAACAAGCATTAATAAATAGAACGATTTCGATCAATAATTTTATTCGTCAAGATTCAAACTCCCATTGTAGATCAAACTATAACTCAAACTCCCTTTGCAGATCAAACTATAACTCAAACTCCCTTTGCAGATCAAACTATAAGTCAAACTCCCATTGCAGAGCAAACTATGAGTCAAACCCCCATTTCAGAACAAACTGGGAACGAGGAGGCACAATAGGGCATGGCTATTTCCGGGGCATCGGTCATTTTGAGATTCTGGTAACATGTATACAAGTTAGCTTATTTTTAGACCTTTGTTTAGGTGTACATACTTGTTTAATGGCTTTGTACCTTTCCATTTTGTCAGCTATAGATGTTTAAAAGATACACATACCCCTCCATGGAGAATCAAGTTCATTAGTTTACATTATATATCATTTTTGTGATGTACCCCTCCATGGAGAATCAAGTTCATTAGTTTACATTATATATCATTTTTGTGATGTAAGAAACCACAACCATCTAAAAGTTTAAAGTGAAGTTGTATTTTAAAGTCGGGTTGGTAGGACAAGTTGCTATATATATTTTTAAACAGTTTTCAACTTCGAATTTTGTGATGTGTGATTGCAGAGCAAGGAGAATGTGACCCCGATTAGCTTCAAGCTTGCGGTAAACTTTTCTTTTTGTTGAGGGTTATGAGCAGTGGCGGATCCAGGATTTTAAACTCGGGGGTCCCAATAATAAAGGTCAAAAAATTTATAGACAAAAACAACATAGAAAATTTAAATATAATACATTTCATTCAAAAATCATATGCAAAACAACATAACAAATTATGAAATCATAATTCAAGTGTCCATTACGATGTTTCATAAGTTACTAGGGAGTACCTAAGTTATTGATTATCTAATATGGACCACTAAATTTAAAATACCGGTCAAATAAAACTCTTCCCAAACTCCCACTATCTTTCTAAGCAAACACATAATTTTTCTCTTTTACTAGTTTCCAAACATCCATTTTCTCTCTCACTAAGAACACAGCTGTCATACCTCCACCAATTGCCTCTCTCCCCATTCTCCCGAATCCATGGCAGCTCCACCCCCAAATTTCACCAACCCATGACAGATCATATCCATCTTACTAACCTTATGTAGGAAATTTCACCCATAAGAAAAATTACTAAGGTGGTTGAAATAATTTGGGGAAATTTGGGCTTATGTACTGCCCTGCTAGACGACAAAGAAAGGTTGGAGGAGAAGTGGGTGGCACCGATGGATGAGACCATGGCAGAAGCAATGAGGAGAGAGGCTGGAAGGATCCCTATTTTCTTTCTTCTCCGTGCGCGGTCATCTTCTCCGAGAAGAAGACAGTCACTGAAAGCTGCAACCTACAACCTGCACACCTCATGCTCGAGTATGAGGGGTCCTCGGAAAATTTCTAGCAGTGATTTAGGATCACCGACGGGTCCTGGGACCTCCCAGGTCCCTATGTGGATCTGTCCTTGGTTATGAGAATTCTTACAAAAGGAACTAGAACAACTCAGATTTTAATTTTCGGTTTAAAGCTGTTTTTAATTTGGTCTGCCATGTTATGTTTGTTAATAGGAACCCAGAAGAGTCTTGAATTCAGTTTCCAAACTCTGATTGAAAATGGAACTTGGTGCTATTAAGCTATCGTCCTCAGCCCACAGAATTCAGTTTCCAAATTCTTGAAGATCCAGAATCATAATTGCTATGTTTGAAAGATTGATGTTATCGGGGACCAAAAGTAACTGTCCCCCAAATGATCTTCCGTCGAGTGCCACCACTTTAGCACCAAGTTGTCGCTCAAGACATTTCTGAAATCTTGATGAAAGTAAACTTTGTGGGAATTCTGATAGGTGATATTCTAACGAGTGCTGCCACATGATCAAAATTATATATGATTTCCTAACCCAAAAAGGTTGGTAATGATGATTGGATAGTCGTATTGGGATAGGTTGATAGATCTGCGGTGGTATAAAATTACCGACACACTAGCCCTGCTTCAGGGCCAACAAAACTTCTTCATTTCGAGTGTTTTCCTTGGCAATGAGGTTCTTTGTTTAAGTCTAGAGGTGGTTGCCAAAGCGTTCTTCTGGGACGTTGGTAAGACGTAGAAAAGTGTCAACAATAGTTGTTCCAAGTTGAACAAAACTCATAAAAAGTTGGCATATTTCGTATTTGACGAGGTGGCATAAATATAACGTAAGAATTTTAGAATTGAGATTGCTTACATCACATGTGTGATGATTGTGATACTGCTTAACCTATGCTCTGATACCAAACTGTCACACCGACCCGGAATGTTCACCTGGACACTCGAATCGAGATGTGATGGCCGACACCTGAAGGGTGACGAAGCCAAAAGTGTAATGATGTGGAGAATGTGAATAAATTAAAACCTAAAAGTGACTAGTTTAGAGTGCTCATGTGAGCGGGATTGAACCCATATCACACAAGTGATGTCAAAGCATAGATAAATTGCACTAAAACAAGGGTAATCAAATTTATACCAAAAGGAGAAGTCTCCTATTGTCAGCCATCCTCGTCGTTACAAAACTTCTGCCAGTAAATTCCTGGAGGGGAGAAAAATAAGGGTGAGTGGGCCTGAAAATAAAGTCTTGTAAAACATTTTCGAAAAATATATCCCCTCGCTGTAAAAAAAGTATATAGTTTTCCCAACAATATTAAAACAATAGTAAGTAATAGATATCATGCACCACAAGTAAGCTATTGCATGTGGGCACAATAAACAGGTATCTCAACATCAAACTCAATTCATCATTATAAGAAGTCACTGCTCATTAGTTCATGTATGCACAACAAGTCATACAGGGATCAACTGCATGAACATGTTAGGTGTAGGTTTTACATTCTAGTACTACATCGTCGCATCACATACAAATCCGACACAACATAAACAACATACAAAAGGACAGGCTAGCACCTAACTCTAGATCCAAAGCGAATGTAAATGGTGCATGTGAACTACAAATGAAGCTCTTCCTTGGCCCAGGACAGTAAAAACATCTAAGAGACACCGTGCAACATGTAATAATGAGTAGGTAGAATACAATAATGTCATGCCATAAGTTTATGCTCACAATTATTATTTAAAACATAAAGTGTGCGGAAATGTCTATTTGTAAAGCTAAACATGACATGTCATATTGTAATACACATATATATATATATAAGTAGTTGTTGGGAATAATCACACGCGCACACACACATATATATATAAACAAAAAGACTCGCTCACAGTTACTTGCGATGCTACATCCTTTTGGGCTAAGAAGGTTGGAGTCTTCGATAGAAATTGCACCTAAGCATAATATTGTGTCCCGTTAGTGAAACTCAACTAAAACGATTAAATTTGGAAAAACGGATGGCGGATTCGGATCAACGCGTCGAAATACGTTAAGGAGGGTTTCCGAGAAAATTTCGAAAAAGTCAACAAAAGTTAACAATTAACTTTAACGGAATATTCTCTCATCACAAGGAATATTCTGTTAAAGTTAACTAATAGCAATATCTCATTCGTTTCACAACCAAAATTGTCCCATAATATACCAAAACGAAGCTAGGAAAATGTACAACAAGATTATACTTATTTGGAAGCCAAAGGTTGCCCGAGTCGGAGTTTTCGAGTTTGATGTCAGAAACTCAGTTGTTCCTGATTCTATTTATATGGTTGAGTTGGTGAGGATGAGAGGAATATGATGATGGTGATTTGAAGTCCGTTCTACGATGTTTGATAAATTTCCATGAGTTGCAGAGAGGGAGAGGAGAACACGGGTTTAAGAGAGTGTGAAGATGAGGGAGAAGGTTAGAGAGAGAATGAAAGTGTCTGGATGGTGAAGAAGTGTCTGATTGGTTAAAAAAATAAAAAATAAAGGAATGATTGATGACATAAATGATGAGAATAATTGCTCACGAGGATGTGAGCCTAGTTGTGGTGGCACTTGAGCCAAAGAAAGAAAGGGTTAGAGAAGAAAACCCATAAAATGTGAGAGAGGGCGTAAAAATCAAGGTAGACATTAATGCCTTGTCAACTATGATAGGGTTAAAATAGGAAAACACAAATATTTCTAGTGTTAAGTTTTTTCTGGTCTTCTCTAGCCACGTGGATATCTCCAGTGATGGTTACTAGGGGTGGAAAAAAAATACCGAAAATCTCAAACCAAACTGAAAAATTCCCAAAACCAAACCAAAAAAAATACCAAATTGAAAATCCCGAAATGTACGGAAATCGGTTTCAAGTTTTTGGTTTTTCGGTATTCCCAAACCGAACCGAAAATATATATATATTTGAAATTGTAACAGCCGTCAGATTCGATTGAGATTTAATCTCAACCGTTCAATAGAAATCAAACCCTACACTTACACCATGTCTTTCCCGTCTCTCTCGACACTCAGTTCTCACTCACTCTTTCTAGTGGCTCGCCTCAGACTCAAACCCTCATCTCACCACCCTCGTCGCCGATTTGTCTATTCGTTTTCGAATCCGGCCACACAAGTGACTCACCTGAGTCACATCTCTCTCGACTATCACCTCTCTAATCTCTCTCTCAGTCTCTCTCGACTTCTCATCCCTCACAGAGTCACAATAGAAGAGCCTTCCTTCACGAATCACGGCCACCGGCGCCGCTCTCCTTCTCAGTCTCTCAGCCTCTCTCGATTCCAGTCATCCAGTGCACTGTGCAATTCTCCCCCAAATCAGGTAAAGTTCACAAGCTAATTTAGGGTTGGAATTCGAGATTAGGGTTTGTGAAACTTAGTACTTGGAAGATAGAGTATATTTCATATTGAGGGTTTAGGGGTTGAATTGGTGGTTGGAATTCGAGATTAGGGTTTCTCTTTTGTCACAGACTCACAATTGAAGCATAAATTTGTTACAGGTTGGTAGTTCATAGTTCATAGTTCATAGTTGTAGCAATAATTGCAGTTGCTAAAATGAATTTCGAGAGTTGTTATAAATTGATGAATGGAGTTCAGAATTAACCGTTGGATTTTGGGATGTTTGTAATGCAGCACCATAAATGTATTTACAGTTTGTTTAGTTGTTCTTTTATATATGAAGATGTTGAACTGATGAACGGTCAAATACCCACATAATTGCACAACATTAGGTTAAGGATTCTTCAATTGCAATGCTAGATCATATATCTTTCCTCAGTTGTTTTGTTGTTATTTTTAACTAGGCAGAATTGGGAGTCTGGTAGAAAACGTCTCTGCCTCATTGAATTCAACACTTCACTTCTTTTAAGTGCCTCATCGAACGTCTCTGCCTATATAAACAGTACGGTTGCAACAGTTGTTTTGATAATAGTATTTCTTATTTTTCTTAAAAAGTATTTGTTTCTTAAAAACATTAGTTAGCTATGAATAATATGATTTCTCTTTATGAATAGATGAATCTTTAATTGTGTTTCCTCTTTATGAATATATATGAAGCTAGTCCTACGCTTAAGGAGAAAACAAAATTTTCTATTACATTTTGTATTGTCCTAGTCCTACTTTATTAATGGAATCCTTGTAACGGGAATACACATCCTTTTCTTTTGATGTTGTTGGCTACCTTGTGTATATAACGTTTGCAATTGACACTAGGAGGTCTTTCACCAACAAGAAGGGAGCAACCACAACCATCAACAAGATCAAGGGGCCGAAGAGGCCAACAGTCTTCCATAAACTTTAAGCTTTTCATTTTGCGTTTGGTTTGTAACGTAATTTATTTTGAAACTTTGGTTTGTAACTAATTTTTTTGCTTTTGGGTTTGTTACTTCATTTATTTTGAAACCTTGGCTTGTAATTAATTTTTTTGCTTTTGGATTTGTTACTTAATTTATTTTTGTTGCATGCATGTGTTGTAGAATAGGCAGATCAGATTGGCTATTGTGGGTACAGGATATATGCAAGGATTTTGGTTTGATTTTATTTTTACAGAATAACTTGATCACTTCATTCATGCCTTGGGAACTATAGATATGCAGATTGGCTGCACACTGCACAGCAGCACATGCAAGTTATTAAAGCCCAAAAACTGAAAAGCCCAAAAGCCAACAAAAAAGCCCAAAAGCCCAAAAACCCAAAATTATTTCGGGATTCCCGATTTGTCCCGAAATCCTGAAACTATTTCGAGATTTCCGAAAATTTTGTTTGGGATCGGTCTTGAAATTGTCTCATTGGAGAGGAAGAGGAGAGCACGGGTTTGAGAGATAGTGAAGATGAGGGAGAAGGTTAGAGAGAGAATGAAAGTGTCTGGATGGTGAAGAAGTGTCTGATTGGTTAAAAAAAAAAATAATAAGAGAATGATTGATGACAGAAATGATGAGAATAATTGCTCACTTAGGAGGATGGGAGCCTAGTTGCGGTGGCACTTGAGCCAAAGAAATGCCCGCCTCACCCAGGTTCCACCCCCCCAAAACAGAAATGCCCGCCTCACCCAGGTTCCCCCTAAAAATGAACTTTAACGAGAAGCTTTCGGTACTGTTCATTTTAACGAAAAATTACATTTTTACACTAAAAAGTCAATCTTAGTACTATTTACTTTACCCTTTATTTTGTCAATATCTTTAAAACTCAAATTTTTCAAACCATTTTTATTAGTTTTTCTAAAAAAAAAACCCCACCCCCCCAACAAAAAAGCCTGACAATTGTCCAAAAAACAAAAAATGCTCACTTAGTGCGGTAGGAAGAGACCGTGATGACAGTGGGGAAGGATCCCAATTCCTAATTTAAAACTCCACAGAAACCGAACCCACTAACATACTAACACGGCTCGCTAATACGGCATAAATAGTACGCCCATGTAAAATCTTACCCGTTAATAACGTACTTTAATAAGCATAACTTCTTCATTTCAAACCCAATTTGGGTCTATCGCGCTTAAGTGTTCGTAATAATAAGTACTATTTAATTACGATAGCACAAAAATAAATTAAAAGTTGGTTAATAACGTACTTTAAGCATAACTTCTTCATTTCAAACCCAATTTGGGTCTATCGCGCTCAAGTGTTCGTAATAATAAGTACTATTTAATTACGATAGCACAAAAAAAATTAAAAGTTGTATAAAAACATCCATGTCTGATTCCATTATAACAATAAGGACAATAACATCATTTTATATAGGAAATTTGGGACGGGTCTTCACATATACTATTTATGAGATTGAATGATATTGCACTATTTATTGGTCCAGATTTATAAATAGTGCCTACCTCTTGGTTTACTTTAAAAAATAGTGTATAGTAATTTGTACAGATTCAGAAATAATGTCTCATTCTTGGTCTAGTTTCATAAATATTGCCTAGTTTTTGGTCCACTTTCATATATAGTACTTAGTTCTTGGTCACGTTTCATAAATAGTATTTAGTTATTGGTCCAATTTCATAAATAGTGTATAGTAGTTAGTACAACTTCATAAATACTCTCTTTTTCGGTCCAGTTTCATAAATAATGCCTCTTTTCTTGGTTTAGTTTAATAAATAGTGTTTCTTTTCTTGGTTCATTTTTTTTGCTCCATTTTAGAAATAGTGCATTCTCCGGCTTTGCTGCATCCTCTAAGCAACAACCACCTTCATGATTGTGATGATGGTGGTGATGCCCATACCTATGCACATAACGTTCTTCATGAGATACCCAGTCGTTCCTCCCTTCTTTTCCACTTTCTGTTCATGAGATACCCAAATCAAACCAAACCCTCGTTACAAAGCTGCAGAACTTTGTAATTCATATAAAAGTCAATCTCAATACAACAACCATCGCATCTTCTTGGTCAGCATTGCCTCTGCATCTCTTGCTCACTGGGGGCTTGAATTTTCTCTGAATCTCTTCAATTTCTTAGCTTTCTACACCATACTTAATTTTCTTCCCATATCAATTTACAAAACAAGAACTAAAAAAATGTATCATAGGACTCACTTGCTCAATCATTGTATGCGTTCGTTTTCGAGCCGGCTGTAATTTCCCTTCTCCTTGAATAGTTGGATGTTGTGGTGTTTGCAGTAGAGTTTTCCTTCATGTGCAATGTAATTGGATGGGCTTATGGCTTGAGGTAGGCTTCACGGCTTGAGAAAGAGGATAAGATGCCATGGAGGACTCGGACACTGATTCATGAAGTTGGATTGATTGCAAACTGATGGTGTGCACAAATGTTGGAGACGACGGGGAGGGAGAAGTAAATGAGTTGGTGTGGTACGCGCTTCTAGCTAGTGTTTTTTTTTCTTTTTCTTTCTCGTTTGTCCTTATAACTAAATAAAGTTAGTAGATAGTTTTTTTTATTAAAATTCAAAGTTTTGAAGTCATTTTCATTAGTTTTTTTTCAAAATAAACAACACTATTTTTGAAACTATAGCAAAATAACTAACATTATTTCTGAAATTGAACCAAAACAACTTATAATATTTTTAAAACTACAACAAAATAACCAACAATATTTCTGAAACTTAATCAAAATATTCCGCACTATTTTCGGAACTAAAGCAAAAGTACCCATTATTTCTAAAATGGACCAAAACAACTCACACTATTTATGGAATAGAGCAAAATAAACACTATTTATGAAATTATAGCAAAATAACCTATACTATTTCTTAAACTAATATATAAGTAACTCACTATTTCTGGAACTATAGTAAAATTACACTCTTTCTGAAAATCAAACCAAAATAACTCATACTATTTCTGAAACTACAACAAAATAACCCACACTACTGCTTGATGTGGAATTTTACTTTTCTTGACAATAAAACATAGGGAAATTTTATTTAAACCCATTTAACCTATTTATACACCCAACTTACTCTTTGCACCCATTTGATTTTTAACTAAACTATTAATATCTATTTAAACCCAAATTTAATACCTAATATACCCCCATAAACCCAATTCAATATGTAGATTTATTTTTACACCCATTGAATTTTTAAGTCAGAAGCTGCCGCTTCAATAGATGTAAGATTGAAATGAAGAAGAAGACTAAGAAGATGGAGAGAAAATGGGGTTTTGGTTGTGAGTTTTGGAGATTGATTTTGGGTTTAAGCTTGGTTTATGTGGTGATGTGCGGGTTTTATATGATGGTTTCGGGTGCATTGAAACCAATTATGTCGCCGGAGATGGTGAGAAATGTTAGTGAAAAATCTTGGGTTATGGATGATATGAATGGCAGGCTGAGGTTCTTGCAGAAAGAGATGCAAGGTCTTGTTCCTGGGAGCAGTAGCGGTGCCAAGGTGAGGGCAATGGGATTCCTTGACCCCAATAACCTTGTGCTGACAGCCCCAAATAAGAAGAAGAAGAAGAAGAATGAGCTTGGTAAGTTGTGCGATGCGCGTAAGGTGTTTGAGGAAATGTCTGAACCATGTGTGGTTGCATGGAATGCGATGATTTAGGAATAATGGGGATATGGGTTATGCTGTTTTGCAATTTGAAAGCATGCTGGAAAGGGACGTGGTTTCATGGACAAGCGTTATAAGCGGGTTTGGGAGAAATGGGTGTGGTTGTTGTGCTGGAATCGAAATGGGGGTTTGAATCCTTGACTCGAAGTGTGAATTTAATCAAGGGAATGAGAGGGGTGGCATTGTGCTTGTTGATGTTTTTCATGGGGGTTTTAGGGTTCTGCAGTTGGGTTTCGGCATTGGATTTGAAAGGGGATACTGATGGGTGGAAGAGCTAGGCGTTTGTGGTGCAAATTGTGGTGACTGCGACTTCTCTCGTGCTGCTGATGCTCTACAATGCCGCTACGAATACGGTGTTGTATATGTATTGCCGGGCTGTGAATGGTGAGCTTGCCATGGAAATTGTAGAGGAGTTTGCTAGGGAGTATGTGAGCTTGCCCTTGGACAACGAAAATGTCCCTCATGTTGTTTCGATTACACATGCTTGACGAGGATCATGAGGTCAGTCAGTCACCTTTGTGATGGCTAGTTCATCAGCGTCGAACTTTATTTGTAAATAAACTTGTAAATACAAATGATGTTGCTTTATTTTCGTGTTTTGATGACTCTGGCCGCAATTAAACTCTCATCAGATTAGACAATACAAAAGTATATGCATCTCAATTAAAAGTTCGAAACCAAACTCTTGAGAAAAATTTCTATACATGGCATGCCATCATTGCCATGCCTGGTTCCTTGCTGGCCTCACAAATGAAAGAATTAAAATTAAAATCACAGTTGATGACGATCAGAGCTTTCATGTGTTAGCCAGACCGGAGGAAGATGATTGAATTGAACGAATTTCACGTTCATGTTTTAGTAAGTAGAATGAGATTTAATCTCAAACGGAGAATAGAGTTTACCAATAGTCTTTACAAGAAGAAAAACCATGTTTTAATCATCTTCAAGATCCACAACATCATTAGTGGCTACATTCTCTAGTCCTCGAAGTTGCTTGAATTGATCCACACGCCCCTGATATTTTGAGTACAAGTTTTTCACTCTAATATCACTGCTCGTTTGACTCTTTTTGTGCCACATGGTAGAAACTGGTGGCATAGGGTGATCTTCACACAAATGTACCTACAATACACAAAGTCATCAATCAATTTAGAGTTATCAAATAAGATAAAATAAATATATATGTAAAAAGAAAAAACATATCTTATACCTGGATAAAATGATGATCTTCAGTTAGATAACCAATGGCAACCTCATGTAGGTCAGTATCACCTGATTGAGATGATGACTCTAGAGAGTATGGAAGAAACGTAATGCATTGTGTCATGCTCAAGTGTATCAAAATCACGTTATAACATGTAGCAATTATATGCCCCATATCTGGCATGGTCAACCAATTATACTCTAGTGCAAAACCATCTTCAAAATAATCAAGTGCTCGCTCAATCTCCGCATACCTGTCATTCCCTACAAAACACTCTTGAAAAAGAGAAGATTTTTGACGTAGTTGATGTAGTAAATCTCTTCGTACCTTACGCCATCCATTATCAATCCCAAAGTCATAGATATGACTCTGTATCCACAGTTTCCATCAAGATTAACATCAGTTTGACAGATAATATATGTCCTGATAGCCTCAGGGAATTCTTCTCTATATATCTATGTCGGTAATGGATCAATAAATTCAGGTGTATAAATCTAGTATGACATAAAGAAAATAATGAAAAAAAAATGAACATTAGTTTCTTCAAAGTAATGAAGGAAAGCTTTATTGTATTTCAAGAGATGCTCAAATTTTTACCTACCTTAAATTGTTTACGTTGTGGCAATATATTAGTCTCTGGTGTTTGAATGTCACAACTTAGTTGATCAAGGACAATGTCAATCAGAGGCATCATTGAATTCTTGTTGGTAAAATATAAATGACAAAATTATGATTACAATAAAAAAACCCTCATGTTATGATTAAAAACAAATTGACAAATAGCTACATTGATGTAACTGGTGTTTGGGGTGTAGTCAGACTACGCCGACAGAGAAGAAAAAAAAAACATAAAAACAAAAGAAGCAATCCTTGCAATATCTGCAAGTAAGACTTTTTTGGGGTGCAGACTTTGTATTAGGACTTTTAGTTTGCACCAATAGTGATGTCATGATTTTGGGCTGACTGAGAAGAAAAAAAAATATAAAAAAGAAGAAGCAACCGATGCCATCATTTTGGGCTGACAGAGAAGAAAAAAATATAATATAAAAAAGATGAAGCAACCGATGCCATGATTTTGGCCTGACAGAGAAGAAAAAAAAATGGGACTTGGATCCTCTCCCGAGTCCAAGGAGAGGATCCTCCTGACCAAATAACTTGGGCCGTTGGATGAAAATCCAACGGCTACAAACAGGGGAGTCCCTTTAAAGTTATAATAATTATAGCCGTTGGATTTTCATCTAACGGTTCAAATCCTTTGGTCAAGAGGATCCTCTCCTTGGGCTCATGAGAGGATCCAAGTCCAAAAAAATGGACAAGGATTGTCTGCCCTCCATTTCCGGTGCTTTTTCCGTGTCCTCCTGTTTGTGTGGTCACGGTTAAGCCACGTTAACATTTTATATTACTATTCATTTTTGTCTTATTATATCTATAAAAAAAATATAAAATGTTGACGTGGCTTAACCGTGACCACACAAAACAGGAGGGCACATGAATGACACTGGAAGTGGAGGGCAGACAATCCTTGTCCAAAAAAAATATATCTGCAAGTAAGACTTCTTTGGGGTGCAGACTTCGTATTTGGACTTTTAGTTTGCACCAATAGCGATGCCATGATTTTGGGGTGTGGTCAGACTACACCGACAGAGAAGAAAAAAAATAATATAAAAACAGAACAACCAAACGGAATCCAAGTTTCTTTGGAGTGCAGATGGATAGGGAAACCGACTGCATCTATTTGCTGTTGCAGAAAGATAAACAAACTATGCAGGATTGATTGAAAAAAAAAATATAACCAAAATACTCATCTTCTAAACTCTAAAAAATTGAAATCAAACGAACAAAAAATTCATAAATTGAGTCATACCTTGGTTGGAGGATTCAAAACTTCAAAATCATCATCCATCAATAGAAAATTTTATTTTTCTCTATGAGAGCTATTAAGGTTTTAGCTAGAATGAACGTAGGATAAACAAGAATGATCGTAGGGTTTAATTATAGTGTTTGGGTTTATTGATAAATTTGAGTTTTATTATTAATTTCATTTTGTACTTAATAGTAATTATGCAATAGGGTAAAATAGACAATTAACATTCAGAATTTTAAATTTGGTGTAAAAAGAGGTTGCATGAGTTTAAATAAAATTTCCCTAAAACATATAATGTTGGATTCTATTACAAAGATAGCGCATCAAGTTTCACAAATGAAATTTATCATTCATTTTGTACCTTTATTTGTGCGAATTATTCTGATTTAAAAGTGAATTATATCATCGATTTTGTAATTTATTTTATAATTTTTTGTTGTATTTTATATAAAGAAGATTGCAGGGTGAATTACATGAAGAACATTAATTTCCCACCTTTCATATTCTCCCTCCCTCATCCTTTCTGATATGGTCCTGCGTTCTCTTCCTTCTCTTTGTTTCTTTTACTCCTCTTTTTCGTCCAACATAACAAATGTAAATTTTGATTAGTTTTGTTAAAGTTTGAAGCATCTTAAAACCTGCAGCAGCAACATGAGTTACATGATAAAACTGGAAGAATTTGGTTGGTTTGTCAAAAAAAAAAAAAAAAAAAAAACTATAAAAACCAACCGAGATTCCATGCTTCAAATTCCATATATCAAAAAACCACCAGCACTATGACAAATCTTGTGCATAACCTCTAAATTGTTGGGCATAAAAACTAAAATGCTCTAAATCTGTGTAACAATTTTCTAAAAAAAAAAGAAGAAAATAAATTGGTGGCAAATTATGCAGATTCATGGAGGAGAAGAAAGAATCAAGATCCTCTCCTAATCCTAAAAAATTGAGTATAAGGATCAGATGATTCAGGCTGTTGAAATTTAATTCAACGGTCACAATTATTATAACTTTCAAGGAGCCTCTTTTTGTAGTCGTTGAATCAAATTTCAACGATCCGAATTATTTGATCTTTAGGTTCAGTTTGTGAGATTAGGAGAAATTCTTGATCTGGAAGTAAGGGTTAGAGAAGAAAACCCAAAAAATGTGAGAGAGGGAGTAAAAACCAAGGTAGACATTAGTGCCTGTCAACTATGATAGGGTTAAAATAGGAAAACATAAATATTTCTAGTGTTATGTTTTTTCTGGTCTTCTCCATGGAAGAAAATATCGATAATATCGGCGATATATCGCCGATATTATCGAATTTTGCCCAAGCCGATATTTTAACTGGTATCCAAGGGGTTTTCGTCCAAATTTCGCGATATTATCGATATTATCGCGAAATATCGGAACTGTACAAGTCGGAGAAGAACGCCGGAGCTTCTACAGCTCCGGCCGACTGTAAAACAACCCCCTAGACTTCGATCTAGGTATGAACATGAAATAGAAGACGAGAGGAACATTTTTATAACGTCTGTTTGCCGTGAAACGGCAGGAGGTGTTCGGAAAGTTCTTCGACACCCACGGCCTCGCCGGAGATGGGTGTGCCTATTCCCGAGTCGATTTCATCCGAAAATCCTTGCAAAAAGACGAGATAGAACTTCAATTTCATATCTAAGCTTCGATCTAGAACATAAAATGAAAAACCCAAAGCTTACCTAACCGGAGAAATTGAAGGAACTCGTCGGAGCAGGTGTGATGGTGTGCGTGTGGGTCTCGGTGCAGAGATAAAGGAGAGGTGTATGTGGGTCTCGGTGCAGAGAGAAAGGAGAATGAGGAGCAGAAGGCCGTGGTGTGTGTGTGGGTCTCGGTGCAGAGAGAAAAGATAGGGATGAGAGAGATCGGAGAATGGAGAAGAGAGATCGAGAGATCTGTGTGTGTGTGTGTGTGTGTGTGTGTGTTTGGGAGAAGGGAGAAGAGAGATCGGAGAAGGGAGAAGAGAGATCGGAGATCTCTGTGTGTGTGTGTGTGTGGGAGAAGGGAGAAGAGAGATCGAGAAGGATCGAGAGAGAGAGAGACAGAGGTCGTGACTCGTGTCTACGTGTGTGATGTTTGTGTGCGTGCGTTGTGTGCGTGTGTGGTTGCGTGCGTTGTGTGTGTGTGTGGGTTCCTCCTGTCAGGAGGACACATGACTTACTCAGGATTCCCGACAAGTTTTACAATTATTTTGACAATTTCAGACCACTTTTACAATTATAACTTGTATTCTTTTCAGACCATGGATGGTGGTTTCATTCAAAACCGTGTGCCGATATTCTTTTAAAAGATGGAGTATCAGAGCCATTGTGATATTCTTTCAAAGCTGCCATTGTGATATTCTTTCAAGAGGTGGAGTATCAGAGCCATTCAAAGCATTTTCGTTTCTTCTTCTTCCCTTACCCTTTTCAAAGTCATTCCAGATCCATTCCAGAGCTTGAACACAAAGGGTTCCATATTTAAAGTAAGTTTACAAACTTATATTTATATTCTTGTAATTTATACAACAACAAAAAAATTTGTGTGGACTCGTATGTTAATTTTTTTAAGTAATTAATACTTGCATGTTAGTTTTTGTAAGTAACTAAGTAATGTTAACAATTACATGTTAATTTTTTTAAGTAATTAATACTTGCATGTTAGTTTTTGTAAGTAATTAAGTAATGTTAACAATTACATGTTAATTTTTTTTAAGTAATTAAGTAATGTTGTATAATTATTCCCTAGGATAATTTTAATATGTTTAATGTTATTTATTATTTTATTTCCCTTACCATTTTCAAAGTCATTCCAGATCCATTCCAAAGCTTGAACACAAAGGGTTCCATATTTAAGGTAAGTTTACAAACTTATATTTATATTATTGTAATTTATACAACAACAAATAAATTTGTGTGGACTCGTATGTTAATTTTTTTAAGTAATTAATACTTGCATGTTAATTTTTGTAAGTAGTTAAGTAATGTTAACAATTACATGTTAATTTTTTTAAGTAATTAAGTAATGTTGTATAATTATTCCCTAGGATAATTTTAATATGTTTAATGTTATTTATTATTTTATTAATATTAGGTTTTATTATCAAATTGGATTATTATTCATTAATATTATGTTTTTTTATTATCAAATTGGATTATTATTCATTAAATTAGATTATTATCAAATTGGATTATTATTCATTAAATTGGATTATTCATTAAATTGGCTTATTATTAAATTGGGTTATTATCAAATTGGATTATTATTCATCACTATGTTTTATATTAGGATTATTTTTTTATCAAATAGGATTATTATTCATTAATATTAGGTTTTTTTTATTATCAAATTGGATTATTCATTAAATTGGATTATTATTAAAGTGGATTATTATTAAATTGGATTATTATCAAAAAGGAATATTATTCATCACTATGTTTTATATTAGGATTATTTTCATGAAAAATAATTATCATCATTTATATTAGGATTATTTATATTAGGATTATTATCAAAAAGGAATATTATTCATCATTTATATTAGGATTATTTTTTTATCAAATTGGATTATTATTCATTAATATTAGGTTTTATTATTGCATATTATTTTTTTAATTACTTAAATTTTTACAATCATTTTCTTTACTTCATATTTAATTCTTCTGTAGAATAACTTTATTATTTAGGTTCTCTTATATAACCGTAATCACTACTACATTTTTTGGCCAAAAAATATTTGTCTAATTTTCATGAAAAATAAATGTAGGTACATTTACGATGTCTAGTGGAGCTACTAAACATGATCCAGCTTGGGAACATGGATACCCAATAGACGGAAACAAACATGGCACAATTTGCAAATATTGTGGTCGGGTAATGAAGAGTGGCGGAGTGACACGACTTAAGTACCATCTTAGTGGATTAGATCCAGCAAAAAATGTCCAACGATGCGATAATGTCCCCCCAGAAGTGAAGGCATTCATCAGCACATTATTAAAAAATAAAAAACAGCAGAAGGAAAAGATAACACAGGGAATGGAAAATATTCGAGCTGGGCTACGGGGAGAAGTCTATGGCCAAGCGATTGACAGTGATGATGATGACGATGAGGACGAATGTGATGATGACATGGGACCTGAAGAACGACGCAGTTTGAAACAAGCATTACGTGCCTCCAAACAGTCAGCATGGGAAAGAGAACACCTTCATAAAATTCCTAATAGAGCACAAGGTTCCGGGACAAGTGGTGGTGCACAAATGAGACGGGGAGGCAGTCTTAGAGAATCACAACCAACACCACCAATAGCCCCAAGTTTATATAAGTCATCCAAAGCACGTCAAAAGAGTGTTTGGAGTTATTTCACTGGAGGTAATGTGAATGAGGGAATGAGGCGTCTAATTAGCAAGTTCTTTATCTATGAAAATGTCCCTGCTGCGAAGGCATCATCACATCATTTCAAAAATATGGTAGTGGGATGTCAACAGGCCGGTGTTGGAGTACAACCTCCCACTCCCTATGAGATAAGAAACAAATATTTGGGTATGGAGTATAAAGACATTGGCGAGTATGTTAACAAGTTGAGGTCAAAGTGAGAAACTAATGGTTGCACAATCATGTGTGACGGATGGATCGGCCCGACCAGATTGCCTATCATAAACTTCATGGTATACTCCAAGGGAAAGACAATTTTTTTGAAGTCTGTTGATGCTTCAGACCATATAAAGAATTACAAGTATGTTTACAAATTATTGAGGGATGTAATCATGGAGGTGGGAGAGCATAATGTTGTCTAAGTCGTGACCGACAACGGTTCTGCATTTGTCAAATCTGGAAAAAAGTTAATGAAGCATCATAATGTGTTTTGGACATCATGTGCAGCACATTGTATTGATCTCATGTTTGAGGCAATGGGGAAGAGAGAGAATGTTGCTACTGTGGTCAAAAGAGCTAGAACGATCACAAATTATATTTACAATCACGGTTGGTTGTTGGCAAAGATGCGTGAATTTTACAAAGGAGAAATTATTCGTCCAACTACCACTCGATTCGCCACCAACTATATTGCATTAGACAACCTACTCAAGAAGAAAGCAGGGTTGAAGCAACTGTTCACTAGTGACGATTGGGCCAACCACAATTTGAGCCGCTCAAATACAGGTCGTATGGTGGAAAGTATAATGCTTGATCATGCTTTTTGGACTCAATCAGAACATGTGTGTCAAGTGTTTGAACCTCTTTACAAAGTTTTACGGATCGTTGACACAGAAGTGTATCCTACTATGGGGGCAGTATATGAGTTGATGCGTGTAGTGAAGGATGAATTGGAAAGAAAACATGGTGCAATGTGGGTCATAAAGATAATTGAAGACCGATGGTATAAAACATTATACCACGATTTGCATGCAGCAGGTATAAATTATGTCATAATTTGCAATTCATTTCTTTAGTTGCATGAGTATTATTTCTCTTATTAGAGTATGTGTTTCTTTGAACATCATATTATTTGAATCCCCGATACCAATACAGACCCAGTGTTGGAGATGATGGTAACCTTATACATGTTGTACATAATGTATACTCTAAATTAGACCCTGCATCACCAGCAGTTGGCTAATTTGGAAATGAGGTACATAATTACTTAAATTATAATAATTACTTTGTTGGATTAAACTAACACAATTTATTGAATTCAGCTAACATGGTTTAAAGATGCAAGAAGAACTTTTGGAGAACCAACATCAGTTGCTGCTCGAACAAATATGTCTCCTAGTGAGTATAAACATATTTCACTATAAGTTTATAATAGAATTTGTTGGAGTTATTAGGCTTATCAACATTGTTTTTCATTGTAGCTGAATGGTGGATCATGTATGGGACCGATGCACCAACTGTGAGAAAGTTAGCAATCAAAGTATTATCACAAACAACTTCCTCATCTGCTTGTGAAAGAAATTGGAGCACATTTGCACTCATACACACAAAGCAAAGAAATAAGTTGGCTCATAGTAGCTTGGAAAAATTAGTTTATTACTACTACAACATGAAGCTTCAAATTCGAGATAAGGAAGCAGAAATAGATCATGTCGACCGTGGTGACCCACTAGATGTGTTTGATATTGTTGGTGAAGATGATGATACAGAGGGTAACCAACTTTTTCAATGGATTATACCTCTTCATTTAGATGATGATGAAGGCAACCCAGCTCCCAGAGTTGCTGAAGAAGCACGTAATGAAGGGATAAATGTAGAAAGAGTATTAGAGGAGGAGGTGGGATCTAGCAGCGCTGACTCTTTGGAAGAACTTTTATGCCCAAGACCAAGAAACACTGGAATTCCACCTTCTTCCAATCCTACACAACCACAACATCGTGCTGATACTAATGATAGCTCTAGTACAAGATCAGGAGACTCACCTACCACCGGAGGTGGGAATGATGAAGGACATAGTGGAGCTGGAGGTAGTGGTGGTGTATATGGAAACTATTATGGACCACCTCCCGGATTTATGAGCCACTTCACTGGTAAGGCAAACTTCACGCATGCAACACATGATGATGACCATGGCAGTAGGCGGGCAGGACCAGGAATTGGTGCCATAGGGAAGGACTATACTCGCAGAGAAAGAGGCAAGGGGATTTTGTCAAGTCAAGAAGATGACTCGTTATCTAGAACTTCGGACTCTGTTGGAGTGAGAAGTAGTAACTATGGTAATACTCATAACCAACCATTTCCCTACCCTTCATATCCCATTCCTTTTGGGATGGAATCGAGCGACTCATGGAAACAATTCGAGACTCAATCTTCAAATGATTTTGCTTATGGACAAGGTCAACCAATCTCAGATCCATATGGGTGGCATGTTAACAATTACATGCAAAATTATTTTGGGGATTTATCATTTGATAACTACTCTTCACAATACACTCACTCTACACATAGAGATGATGAAGATAGTCAAAATTTTGAACCTCATAGGAACTCTATGTGGTACTAAGTCACTCATGTATCTTACCATGCAATGTATAAAGTGTAAAATATTGTACTAATTCATTATATATAAATGATTATGGTGTGTTTAGACTTCTTTCATTAATTACTACATATTTTCTACACTCACAATGTTTGTCAGCTCGCTATATAATCAACTTGATAATGTTAAATCCATCATGCAATGTATTTCCTTCCAATTTTTTGTGATAAACTAATAGATAATTGACTAAATAAACATCCTGCAAAGTTTCAATAAAAATTTCCAAGTTTTTCTTACAATTTCTGTGGTTTCTATGTAATTTTTATCGATATCGATATTATCCCGATATTTCCATCGATATTTCCGTGTTTTCGAACTACCGATATTTCCGATATTTTCCTCCTTGGTCTTCTCTAGCCACGTGGATATCTCCAGTGACGGTTACCACGTCTCTTGGTACTTTTCTACGATGTGTTCTCCAATGCACGTGTCACACACACAACCCATCTCTGTCCATAACATGTAGAGAGAAAGGAGAGAGAAAGGGAGGCAGATATTGGTACATCTCCCCCAACACAACACAACACTGTAATCTGTCACGTCACATTGCCCTCCAAACCCTTCACATAGGAAAGAGATCCTTTTCGATCCCTGCCTTTTAATTCTAGAAATTCAGTAATTTGCATCATTAAAATTTAATTAAATAATAATTATAATTTTTAAAATAAATTTTTATTTGTAATCATCGAATTAAATTTCAATGGACCGAATTCATAGATCCCTAAAATTTGGAAGAAGAGATCCGAGAGGATCCCTTTCCCTTAATAAATTTTTTTGAGTCTGAATAGTTTTTTATGCATGGAAAAAGCAACATGGAATTTTAAATTTCAATCACAGACGGATTTGAGTAGAATAACGGCTCGGTTTGGTTCCGTTAAATTTAGAAAAAGCATTTACGGTTGGTTGGGCTTTTAATTCAAACAGTAAGTTGTTATGTTTCTAAGGCTTAGTATATGAATAGTTATGTTTTTATGATTAAATTTTAAACTCTTTTGATTAATTAATAATTTTAGGATGATTTTTTTATTAAATTAAATACTCAAATTATTTTCATTAAAAGAATTGCATTTGACATTTTAAATTGTTCTGTCGTTGGATCCTCTCTCATACCCTCCAATAATTGTCATATGCCTCCGTCTTTCTTTCTCCTTTTCTTCATCCTCCGTCCTTTCGTCCCTCCGTCCCACGAATTATTTCTGTAACTAGGGGAATTAGCTTCTATTTATCCGTCAGAGGCTGAGGATCGTACAGGTTTTTCCTCTCTTTCGATCGTCTTTATTTTTCTTCTCTAGTTCTGGAATTCTCATTTAATTTTACTTGGGTGTTGGATTTGTCTTTGATCGAGCAGTTTCACTCTGTTATTTTTTGGGCTGAAACCAAGGGCTTTGGCTTGTAATTCTGTCTGCTTGTAATTTGGTCAATAGTTCCCTCCTCCTGAGACATCGTTTGACTGCAATAATAGGGATCGATTATTCTTGTTATTATTATTCTATTTAGTTATCCTTGTGAATTAAAGAAAATGTTAAATTCAATATAAATTTAATTTTTTGTGAGGTATTATTAGAAATATTCCACTGCTTTAGAAAAGGTCGAAGGATTTCATCTTGTTGTTATGTCTCTGATAAAACTGAAAATTAAAAAAAAAAAAAGTCAATTTATCCTAAAACTGAAAATTTGATGTATGTTTTTGTGTCTAATCTACGTTTATCCTAAAACTGAAAATTTTATGTATATTTTTGTAGTCTTATGATATGAGTATGTTACAACTGGACTATTATCTGTTGGCGGACGAGAAGGATGGACGTATAATTCTTCCTACTTGCCTTCCAATGAGTATGATATGAATATGTTACATACGGTTACATAAATTTTCTTTTGAATGTGTCGGATTGAAACTATGAAAGTAGCTGTGTTATCTATCTGTGCAATACAAGAATACAAGTTGGAAGACTGTTAATTTTGCCGTTTTAATCGTAAAAGGTGCAGCAACAATTAATGTATACCAGTACAGCTTTTGAAGCCTCCTGTCCATCCTCACCTTCCTCCCCCACAACCTCCTCCTCCTCATTAGAAGATGAGATTTACGACGTGTTCTTGAGCTTTAGTGAAGATACGCGCAAAACATTCACGGACCACCTCTACTGGAAATTGAAAGCGGCCAGACTCGACACCTTTATCGACGAGAACGAGTCAATGCGAAGAGAGGAAGCTATATCAGACAAAGTGAAGCGAGCAATCCGAGGGTCTAGAATTGCTGTCATCATCTTCTCAAGGAGGTATGCAGATTCAATCCGGTGTCTTGAGGAGCTGGTGAAGATCATGGAGTGTAAAAGAACAATGGAGCAAATGGTTTTGCCAATATTTTATGATGTTGATCCTTCGGATGTCAAGAATCAGTCTGGGACTTTTGCAAAAGCATTTAAGAAACACGAAAACCATTTCCATCAAGTTAAAGATAAGGACGAAAAGCTATGGCTATGGAGAAATGCTCTTACTGAAGCTGCAGATTTGGCCGGTGAGGATTTTGCAAAGACTGACGGGTAATTATTTACTTATATCTTCCTTTTTTCTTCTTTAACCTTGCATAATATATTTAATTTCATTTAACATAAGTTTTGGTTTTTTAAGCCTCTATTTAGCAAATGTCGAAAATATTAATTAAAAAAATATTTATTTATTTTACACATTGTACTGCAGAGCTTGGAAACTATGATACGAGATTTTGTGTGGTCAGATATGGAGCTAATAACATGGGTCAACGTAGTACATAATGCTTTCAGAAGTTTTCAAAATTTTAATCGTAATCCACGATTTTGATACATTAATTACTAAACAATTCTTGATCTAATTTAATCTGGCAGTTGCAAAATAAATCTTATTTAAGCTTAATTTTGGGTTTTAACTACCAGGTATGAAGGAGAGTTTATCAGGAAAATAATTGACGGGATCACTAGAATACTGAAGAACACATCCTTAGGCGTAGCCACCGGACAAGAAGGTAATCTAATGATGCATGATATGATTCGAGACATGGGCAGAGAAATCGGGCTTGCTGAATCCTCTGGCAACCCTGAAGAACGTAGCAGATTGCGGGTTCCTGAAGATGTAGCAGGTGTATTGAGGAACAACTCTGTAAGTAACTCACAATCAAATTCTGTTAAATTCTTGTGCACAACAAAAGAGAAGTACATGCACATCCTCATCAGATAAATTTCAATACCGATGTGTCAACCATATACTATACAATACGTTGATTGGAAATTAATGTTGAAAAATCGCACACTAGACCTTGTTCTTTAATGTAACAAACGGCAATATATTAAACTAGCAAATATAGAAAACTTAGAAACACACAAGACTTATACTGGTTCGGCAGAACTTTTGCCTACGTCCAGTTATGATTTCTCTAGGTAGAGAAATCACCCTTCCTTTGATTAATAATAGAGAATTACAAAACTTTTGCAAAACCCTAGAACTAATATCTCTCTCTTATCTTGGCTGTCACAGTTTTTCTCCCCTACAATTTATGCCTTGTCGTAGCCTATTTATAGGCATAGGTTCAGCTTCTATGTCCCAAGGCTAATTGAATTCCTATTCTAAGTGGATTATGAAAATACACTTATCCAAATCCAATAGACTTCTAGAAATCCAAACCTAAATTGAATAAGGAAAACTGAAATTCTTTCCTAAACCCTCTAGGACAAGAATCGGTATACCTTTCATTTTCCCTAAAACAATCCTAAACCAACTGGGACACTTTGACGAGCCAAAAAACATAACAATCTTCACCTTGGTGAGTCAAACCAAGTCTTGATCGTTGCACCCTAGAGCACCTTTGAACCTTCTTGAAGCAGCTCTGGAAATCTTCAAGAGCCGTCACCTTGGCAATCGTCTTCTTGCCTTATTGCACCTCAAGTGAGGAGGTGCTCCACTGTAATCAATCAACGAGATTGATCAAGTTCAAGCAATGCTTGAACTTCTTGGCCGGCACTATCTTTGTAAGGAAATTTGCAGCATTGTGATCTGTATGGATCTTTTCAATCCAAATCTCCTTAGACTCCACCCAATCTCTGATTCTATGATACCTTGCTTCAATGTGCTTTGATCTTCCAGAAAAAAAACCTGATTGTTTACCAAGTGAATGGCACTTTGACTATCACACTTCAACTTCACACAATCTTCAGTGATTCCCATTTGACTTACCAAGCCACTAAGCCAAATTGCTTCCTTTCCAGCTTCGGCCAATGCAATATACTCTGCCTCTGTGGTCGACAAAGCTGTAACTGGTTGCAGTAGTGTCCTCCAACTGATTGGTCCCTC